>NW_020954585.1:14564689-14586660 GCF_900497805.2 Vombatus ursinus
TCCTTCCTTCCTTCCTTCCTTCCTTCCTTCCTTCCTTCCTTCCTTCCCTCCTTCTTTCCTTCCTTTGTTCCTTCCTTCCTTCTTTTCTTCCTTCCTTCCTTCTTTTCTTCCTTCCTTCCTCCCTCTCTCCTTACCTTCTTTCTTTCTTCAATTTTTTCACTTTCTTTTGGCATTTCTCTTGACTCTTTTCTGGCACCTTTCCCTTGCTGGTATGCAAATCCTTGAGGCTATGCTGCAAGATTGCTTCATCTTCTTTTTAAGGTTATAAGATTTGTAGATCTGGGTGTCTGCCCTGAGTAACCTCTAAGGGATCTTTTTTCCTTACCACATGCAGGCAAAATTAGAATTTGTTGCTTCTTTTGGGGTAAAGAGGCAGAATCACAATTTTTTGGGGGGCATATCTACCATGAGTTATACCACAGACAAAAAAGAGTGCTTTTTCAGTCTCCCTAATTCCTTTTCCATTCTCTTCTATTTCTACATATGCCTGGAAGTATGTCCTGCCTTTTATAAGACTGGGAATATGAGTATTCTTTGGGCAGAGTCTTCGCCATATCAAAGCAATGACATGACATACACCACAAAGCTTACTAATTTTTGTTGTGCGCCTACTATAGAGAGATGGAGGCTGGTGCAGTAGGAATGTTGAGTGAGTACTCTTACTATTAAAATTTTATAGTTTGAATTCATAAAGGGTATTCTTCTTCTTTTCTTCTTCTTCTTCGTCTTCTTCTTCTTCTTCTTCTTCGTCTTCTTCTTCTTCTTCTTCTTCTTCTTCTTCTTCTTCTTCTACTACTACTACTACTTCCTTGTACTGACCTGTAGTTACTCTACTTCTGGTTTACAATTCTTATGGGTTGGGGTGGAGTTTGGGATGTGTGTGAAGAAGATGGGAAAAAGTGATGAATCGTTCATTTTGTTGGTCACATGACTATTTCTTGATTCCCAAGGAATGTCAATAATAAATGAACAGTGACTATTTATTTGCAAAGAATCAAATGAAAATTGGAAAATATTTAGAAAGTTCCATTAACAGCCAAAATTAATACATTCTACAAAGCTAAGTCTAAGTATGAACAAATATACATTCAATTACTTAAAATAATTTATATGTTTCTCCAAAAAGATTGTGTATATGTATTATATCTACACATGTGAACCTACATTTACATATATATGCACATCTATGTATATGTACTTTCACACATGTGTAGATATGTACATATACGCAATACACATCTGTAAAAGTTTTTAGGCCCCAATACCTGAAAAATCCCCCTACCTGAAAAAGTGATTCCATTCCATCCAGTGTTGTACAGAAAATTGCCCCCTCTACCATTCCTACTTTCTCACTTATCTTCAGTCTCTGCCTGACTAATGGTTTGTTCTCTTCTGCCTAACAACAGATACATGTCTTTTCCTTCCTCAAAACCTGTCACTTGATGGGCCCATCTTTGCTACCTATCATTTCCTGTCTTTCCTCTGTTGTGGCTGAATTACTTGAGAAATTCATAGGTGCTTTCATTTCTTTTCTTCTCACTTCTTAACTCTGCAGACTGACTTCCAACCTCATCATTTAAGAAACTACTTTCTGTAAAGTTACCAATCATTGATTAATTACCAAATCTAATGACTTCCACAATTTGCATCCTTCTCGACCTTGCTAAAGCTTTTGACATTGGTCAGTTACCTTTTCTTTGATATTCTTATATCTAAATTTCATGACACTGCTCTCCCCGGGTTCTTACTTATCTGGTCATTCCTCAGTGTCTTTTACTGGATGTTAATCTAGTCATATCATTAACTGTGGGTGTCTCTCAAGGCTGTCTTCTTTTCTCTATATATACTATTTTGTTTGGTGATCGCAACAGCAAGCATGGTAATTGAATGCAATTATCTTCTCTACACAGATGATTGTCCAAGCTACTTATCTAGCCCTAATCTCTCTCCTGGCTGGAGATTCAAATCTCCAACCATCTATTGTACATCATCAACTGGATATCCCAGACACATCTTAAACCCAATAAGCATAAAATTGAATCTTTTCCCCTTTTATTCTTTCCCTTCAAAAATTCTTATCACTTTGGAAGTACCAACATCTTCCCAGGCTCCAAATGTAACTATCATCCTTGTCTTCTCACTTTCTTTCACCCTCAAATCTAATCCTTTGTCAAGTCCTGTCATTTCTTTCTCTGTAACATCTCCTGTATATGCCCCTTTCTATCCTCTGACACTTCTATTACCCAGATGCAAGCCCTTGTCACCTCATGCTTGGATTATATAACCTTGTTGTTGGTCTCTGTACTTCAAGAGTCTCCTCTCTTTAGACCAGCTGTCAAATTAATATTACTGAAGAGCAGGTTGGACCTGTTTACCTCTTCTTCTACCCCTATTCAATTAACTCCAATTGTTCCTTATTACTTCCAAGAATAAATATAAAATCCTCTGTTTGGTTTTTAAAGCTTTTCATAACTTAATTCCCTTCCTACTTTGCTATCTTTTTCCAACTTACTCCATGACCTCCCCTCAACAAAACCTACTATATCTCCTCAAGTATTCCTCATACAAGACAGTCCATCTCCAAGCTCCATGCATTTTCACTGGCTGTCTGCCATATTGGAACTTAAAGAAATATTCACAGCTTATATTTGTACAATGAAGATAGTATAAACATGATGAAATCCAAATTAAATTGTAAATTTAATGTTATATCAATCAAACTGCCAAAAGTGGATATTTTAAAAAATTAAATTAATAACAGTACTCATTTGGAAGAAAAAAATAAGAACTAGAAAATGAAGTGAAATTCATTGAAAAAGCAGAAATAAGTATGATGTAGTATTACTAGATAACAAATTATATTTTAAAGTATTAGCCATTAAAACCTAAAAACCATCTGGAACTGGTTAAAAGATAGAAAGTAGATCACTTGTACAAAGTATATAAACAATAAAATAGAGGCAATCAAAACCTGTAAACCAGTTGTTGATAAACTCAAGAACGTGAATTATGAGAGTCAGAGGTAGGACTCCCACTTTGATAAGAACCACAAGGAAAATGACAAAGGCCAGCAATTACCTTTATATCAACATTATTCTCTAGGTACTTCAATAAATTCAATATAGACTCAGGTTATAAAAGGTCATATCACTAAAAAAAATTAAAAATAAGAGAATTGAAGCAAGTTCTTTTTAAAACTCTTAAGGGGAGGAGAATTCTTAACCAAACAGGGAACAGAGGAGATAATAAATTGGGAATAAATTGGGAAAATAAAATGGGAATTTTGATTGTACAAGATTATTAATATTTTGTAAAACAATAGCAACAAAGATGGAATATATAAGTAAAAATTTGCATAGCAAAAATATTTGTTTCAAATATCATGGATAAATTTCTGATTTAATTTAAGAGATATAGAGAACTAACAGATTACCTATCACACTAAAAGACATTGTTCAAAGTGGTCAAATCAGTTTTCAAAAGAACTGCAAGTTTAAAATTACTGTACCAAAAAATACTTCAAATCTCTAATAGCAGTAATGTAAATTAAAATAACCGTGAGGTTTTGCCTCAGACACTGCAAATTATTAATGATGCTAATAAAGAAGAATGGTCAATGTTGGAAGAACTATGGGAAAACAAATGTCCTAATGCACCACTGGTAGAACTGTGAATTGGTCTAAACATTCTGTATGTTAATTTGGAATAATGAGAGAATAATGACTAAATAGTCCATACTCTTTGACTTAATGATATCACATTTAACATATAACCCAGGGCACTCAATGGCAGTGAGAAAAGTCTCCTGTATAGCAAAATAACTATAACAACATTATTTGTGGTAGCAAACAAAAAACTTAGAAACAAAGTGGGCCTACATCAAATGAGGCAAGGTTGATAAGAATAAGATGTTACACTATTCTATAACAAAATATGCACAGAGATGCCTTGAATGCTTTGCTTAATCATGTATTCTTGTTCATCACTTAGGCACTTAGGGGTTGAAAAAGCAATTCCATAATTGCTATAGAGAAGGAAACATCATTGACTATTTCTTTAAAAGGGAATGACCTGTCCTAAGGCCTTATCTCTCTGAACATACATGAGTACCCTGTGAGCCTATTGCTGAAGGATGAGGACAAAGCTGCTGTGTTCAGAAACAACAATTAGAGAAGTGAGACTTAACTAGGAAAACTTAAACCTTGACCTCTAGGTGCTTTACTGGCTTTGTGATTCCTTTCTTGTGTACTGATGAACAAACTGTGATCCAGACTTAGATATATCATGTCATGGAGTTAATCTAGTGAATTTGAAAGATTATATGCAATATAATCTTATATACTGGAGAGATAAACCTGGACCTACAATAAAGTTTATGAGGGAGTGTGGGAAGAGGTGGGAGGGTGGGAAGGAGGAGGTATGTACTGGAAAAGATACCACTGTTGGGAGAAGGAGCTTAAATACTGTCTTTATTTGCCCAAGCACGTGTACCCGGAGGGAACTCATTAGACATTGCAGAGTCCAGCTGACATATGACATTGCCTATTTGACAGTTTTTCATATTGCTTCTTCTCCCAGGGCTTAAGAACCAACTGCCTGACAGTGAGTAACAATAATTATCTTATAATACTGGTTAAATTTTTTACAGCAATATCCATATATGAGAGTCTTGCAGTAAGCTTGTCTTCTGTTTGAAGAAAAGAAATGCTTGTTCCATAACCGAATTACGTTGTACACGTAGTGCCTTTTTACTCTTCCACTTTAGGAAGACATAAGAAATAGACAAAACCAAAGCTTTAAGAAATTGTCCCTAGTATGCTGATCTGATCTTTCTCTTAATTTGTCCTGCACCCCTCAGGTTGAAATTGGTTGAAGGATTGTGGCTGAGACCAATGCAGATGATCCCTTTACTTAAAAGGGGGAAAGTAAAGTGCTCCTGGCCTTAGGGCCCAGCAGCAGTTAAAACTGTTGGTGATGTAATAGAATATTACAGGGCAATAAGAAACAATGAATGTGAGAAATTCAGAGAAACCCGGTGAGACCTGAATGAACCAGTACAGTGAATTAAGTAGCGTAAAAAAAAAAATACCACAGTATCAATTAAAAGATGACTAAAAGGGATCCAAGCTCTGACTAATAGAGACAACCAATAAAGATACTCTCCCTTTAAGACCACCACGCTGGATTTACCTCAGCAGAATAATCTGCATTTTCAGTTTCTTTCTTTCTTTTTTTTCACTTTTAAAAAATAAATCTATTAACTTTCCTTTGAAAAAAAATTGAGTTTTAAATTCTCTCCTTCCAGTCCCTCCCACAAGCATTGAGAAAGCAAGCAATATAATATAAATTATGCACATGAAAACATGCAAAATGTATTTCCACATAAACCATGTTGAATAAAATAAAGTGAAAAAAATGTGCTTTAATCTCCCCTTAGAGTTCAGATGTTCTCTCTCTGGAGATGAATAGCATTTTTTTTTTTTGTGGAGGACTTTGAACATATAAGATACAGATGTTATAAAGTTAGAGAAATAATACTTTTAGAATGAAGAAATATCACTAAATTATACTACAAGGCCCTTGAAAATGGGGACTGATTCACCAACCCTTCTCTTTGTTTAGTGATATTTCTTCATTCTAAAAGTAGTATTTCTCTAACTTTATAACATCTGTATCACTTATATGTTCAAAAACATTATTACTGCTATTAACATAAAAACAAAACTCTTGTCCTGAAATCCAAAGTCCTACACAATCTAACCTGAAATAGTAACTAGAACAGTCAGTATTTGAGTCCTTATTCCTAATCCATTACTATTTGTGATTCTTCAGTTATTTATTTAATGACACAATTTCTTGACTGGACAGTCTTCCTAATGGATGCACTGTATTAAGAGAGCAAAGAAAATGTATGTAAAGAAGGGCTAGTTATTTTTTTTTCATAGGAGTCATAGCTGTACTGGACTGGAGATTCCCAGGACTTTAGTTCTCTAACTGATGCCAAGTTGTTCTTTCTTATATGACATACACATATATGTGCATGTCTATATTTATTTATGATTGTATATATGCATATATTTCCAGTGACTTTCAGGAATCTTACATTTACAAGTAGCAAGTTTACATTGATCATGAGTACTTTAACTCATTCTCCCTCTTACAAACACAATAATATTTATTTGAACACAAATGAAACCAATCTAAAAGTAAATACTACATCACATTTATGGACTTCAATATTATTTTCATTTTTGTTTATTTACATAGTAGTGTTAACATTATTTAAATATAGGGTCTGGTGTTTAATTTTCTGACAATAGAGCATTATTATTTAGAGTTCCAACTTTTATTGTCAGTCAATTTTGTTTTTCCTTGAATCCTCCTGATCTGTTGTTTGAATATGTAATTATGTATTCTGAACATGCTACTATTGCTCAGAGAGCCAAAGTAATACTATTATGCATCTCACTTATTCTTGGGTTTTAAAGTAAACAAAGTGATTAAAAAAGCTTCTCTGAAAATGGTGGGGGAAAAAACATGATTTTTACAAATTTTAGTTCTGCTTAACTATCCTAAAATATTGGTATCATTATGTGTTGTAATATGCCTTATGTTCTCTGAAGTCATTATCTAAAAGGTGTTGATATTATATAGCGAAAGAGGCACGAAATGAAGGAATCTATACATATATTACTGTATTGGTACTTCATCAGTATAATTACTTTGTAAAAGCTTCTCCATACATACAGTTTAATATGATAGCACCCCTCTGGGTTACTTTGTAATTTTTCACTCGTTTGTGGTAAGTGCTACTGTTACTTCCATGCTCTAGTATGTTCCCTCTGAGACTGTTTTCCAAACCCTCCATGGATGTCATGAGCTCCTACTGCAGAGCTTCCAGTTAACAATCAGTTCAGTAGTCACAATTAGCACCTAGCAAAGGCATCTATGTTGATCACTTAGTCAAAATTGTAGCTATTAACCATTCCCCCATGAACTAAAGATCCACTCTTCCATAAATATGTACAGAGATTGTGGGAAGAGTGAGTACAAAAGTAGGATAAAATAGTAATGAGGCACAAATGTAGGGAATGAATGTGGCCAAGGCAACTTTCATCTCTGGAGCTACAGTGGCTTCATTTATTTTTTTCTCATGGTGGAATTCTCATAAAGTTTTCTTCTAGTTGAGTTGCCCAGTTAGGCTGCCAGGATTTATTCCACTTGTGGCTTCGCTCTTGAAGGGCTAGCTTTCTTTTGAGCCCATAGCTGGCTGTTTTCTGTTGCTGGAGGTCTGGCTCCTTGAAGATGCCTCTGGCCTCAGGGGACAACCTTTAGTTATCTTTAGTTATCTTTAGTTCTTGTGAAGAGTATGTTTATTCTCTCTTTTGGATTCAGTGTCTCCTACTAGTTAAAACACTCTGCACAAACTTGATAAAATTGATGTCTTCCACAGAAAATTCTCAGCCAGAACTCACCCAGACTGCTACACTCTCTCCAGATTCACTGAAAGAAAAATATTCCTATTTGTTAGACGGATCATAAAGTGTTAATCCCTTGTTAATGAATTAATGATTCATCATCTTTGATTGCTGTCAGTTGAGCTTCAAATTGATAAAAAAAAAAATCTCCCCTTACATTACTATACATTCTATAAGTCAGGTCAAAGGGCTAAAATAGTACTTTATTGAGCTTTGAACATAGCAGAAACCTATAAAATTTTTTATCAGCATAATACTTTAGATTATATTTATTAAATTAATCCTTAATACATATTCCTGATCCATAGGTATTATAATGCTTCAGAAGAAGGAGAACAGGTTTCTTTGTTCTCAATGGACTTAAAATCCAAAGAAATGGATTAGAATTTAATAACAATAATAGCAAATTTGAGCTGAACACAATTACTTTCCTCAAATGCATTTGACCATTTAAACACTTGTAGTCCAAAGTCCTAAAAACCCTGTCAAACCTTGAAATGTTTTCCTCCTTTTCCACTACCTTGTAAGAATTTTTAATTTCATGACAGTGATCTGTGTCACATATAAAGCATGGTGGTCTGTCAGACAGGTAAGACATTCAAATAGACTGTGTGGTCCTATCATTCAGCAGAACATAAAGAAGGCACTGAGGTATACTGTAGATATAGGGTTGGAAAGGAATAGAGGCTATCTACTCTGATGTTCTTATATTATAGATGAAGAAACTCATGACCAAGGATATCAAATGAAGCAAGCTGAAGTTAGGGAACAAAGGACAGAGTGAAAAATATATGGGTTCTGAGCTAGTCATAGTGTCTAGAGTCTAAGGAAATTAATTTTCATTGATTCTGAGTCAGAGAAGAGATTGTATTAGTAGTCCAAGTCTACTTGCTGGTCTGCCTGCCATAAGTCTTTCCTCATTCCAGTCCATTTTCATTTAACTATCAAAATAATCTTCCTAAAGCACAGGTCTAATGATGCTACCACCACTACTACTACTGCTTACTAAACTCTAATGACTCCTATCATCTCTAAGATCAAATACAAAATTATCTGTTTGGCATTCAAAGCTCTTCATAACCTGCCCTCTCCAGCCTTCTACATGCACAATCTACTTATTACATTTCCAGTCTACTTACACTACACATCATAAACTTTACACTTCATCATGTATTCTGTGATCCAGGAGCACTGGCCTTCTTCCTTTTCATCAAACAAGATACTCCTTCTCCCTACTCCAGGTATTTTCATGGGCTGTCTCTTCCCTCCTTATCTCTGCTTCCTGGTTTCCCTGACTTTATTCAAGTCTTGTTAAAATCCTCCCTTCTACAGGAAGCCATTCTTGTTCTCATTTAATTTTAGTTCCTCCTATCCGTTCATCATTTCTAATTTATCACATGTATAACTTGTTTGTGTATAATTATTTTCATGCCCAGTAGATTGTGAGCTTCTTGAGAACAGGAATTGCTTTTTGTTTTTCTTTGTATCTCCTGGGCTTAGCACCATGCCTGGAACATAGTAGGCAATAAATGTTTATTGATTGACTGACTTAAGATTTAATTGTGTTTGCCAGTTGGTCTGTAATTTTAATGTCATGGAGGTATTTGAATAAAACTAATTTGGCTTCTAGATATAATTTACTTAAAACATATCCATTAATATGTACAAATGCATTTTTCCACAGCCATAAGTGTGTGACTATTTTGTTGTTTCTATAATTGTTTCAAGTTATTTATGACCTCATTAGCTCTAAATTACTTAGTCTTTTAATTTGTTCATTTGACTCTCTACATATGATTTTACTGTCTTCATTGTCCAAAATGGGTGGATAAATTGACAAATTTTTATCTCATTTTGTGCAGGATATATAGATATAGACTGATCAGTTTCTCAGAACAGCTACAATGAACATGTGCTTTAAAACAAATCATGCTGAAGTGATTTCTACTCTACATCAAAATCTCAAATTGTTGTACATTAAAAGCTCAAGTTAAAGTTTGTATAATACACAGATGATTTATGCTAAAATTTTCAATGTGATTTAGAATATTTAATTTTCCCAAATAATCTATCTGCCTTGTAAACATTTTGATGGCATAAATAAAACACTTTTAAAATATGTATGAATTAATTTGGCAGGTGCAGCATATTTTGTAATATTCCCAAATTTGTTTTACAATAACATTCAAATATAATATGAATTTTCAAGAAGGTATTTCTAAAGGTTTTAGTAATAATAACTCAAAATTCTCATAGTACTAAGAAATTTCCATTCTTGGAGGAAACCAATAGTGATTCAACAATAAAGGAAGCAGAAAAAATGTAGCATAAGAAGCCCTTCCCTCTCCTTTGAAACAGAATGTAGTTGCCTTCAGACTATTTATATAGACCTCTCTCTGCTAGGAAGTTTCTGTGCCTTTGTCTTTCTGTGTTTCTGTGTATATCTATCATTAGAGTAAGTTGATTTGCATAATATGGATGAAACTTTTTTAAAATGAATAATAGTGTAGTGTTTGACCCTGACAAATAATTTCCCAGGACACATAGTGAAAGCAGCATGGGGGACTAATTTCTCATTAACCTCCAAGACGTTCTTAACAAATTCTATAAATGATCTCTTGTACACCAATTGAATATGAAGCATGAATCTGGAAGTAGTAGATTTCACATTATTTAATATATTTGGTTAATATTATCAACTTATCTTTGTTCTATTATCATCTAACATGTTGGCTGATATTTTCAGAATGATAGGAAAAATGAATAATAAGATTATTAAACATTTTCCTAATAAAACATTATCAGTGTTTCCATAAAAGAACACATTGGAAGGATATGTTCATCCTTACTGGAAAAAAAGGTAGGATTAAACATTTGACTAAAAATGTTCTCTGAAAAGTTATCAGCCATATCTTCATTTCAAAATATTATAACCTTTTTCTCCAACCTCATATTTTTTGACTTCTTTGAAATATTTGATACTGCTAGCAACCCTCTTCTCTTCTTTGTTTTGTTTTGTTTTTGTTTTTGTTTTTTTGTTTTGTTTTGTTTTTTTGGCAACAAGATTTTCCCTTGATTCTCCTCCTATATGTCAGACTTTTCCTTCTCAGTCTACTTTCCTGGCTCATCATATATATTAATCTCACTCCTAACTGTGAGTATAGCCTAATGTATTTTTTTTTTTTGTTTTCTATTTGTTTTTGTTTTTTTGTTTGTTTGTTTGTTTTTCCTTTAGGTCCTCTTCTCTTCCAGGTCTATATTCTTGGTTTTTTTTTTTTTTTAGGCAATTGGGGTTAAGTGACTTGCCCAGGGTCACACAGCTAGTAAGTGACAAGTGCTTGGTCTGAGGCTGGATTTGAACTCAGGTCCTCCTAACTTCAGGGCCAATGCTCTATCCACTGCACCACCTAGCTGCCCCGTCTATATTCTTTCTTAATGAGTTCATCACCTAATATTTGAGTAAATTATCTTCTCCATGTTAATGACTCTCAGATCTATATAAGTAGCCCAAGTCTCTTGAACTCCAATCCTGAATCACAAACTATTTGACGTTTTGACTTATATACTTTTCCTGTCTCCTACATTAAACACATCTAAAACAGAACTGTATCTCTTATCACAAATACATACCTCTTCCAAGGCTCTTTATTTCTACTGAGAATACACAATCCATCTTCTCACCCATGTTCACAACTTTGATATCATCCTAGAGATGATGGTGCCATGGATAGTGTGCTGGATCTGGAGTCAGGAAGACCTAAATTCAAATCAGCCTCAGACACTCAATAGCTATGTGATCATGGACAAATTACTTAGCCTCTATCTTGCCTAAGTTTTCTCAATTGTAAAATGGAAATAATAACACCTATGTTCCATTTTTTTTTTGTGAGGATCAAATGAAATATAAATTGTAAAGTTCCTTGCAAATCTTAAAGTGCTATATGCATGCTAGATATTGTTATCATAATCCTTAACTCCCCATTGTCTTTCATCCTACACATTTAATGAATTGTCATATCTTGTTTTGTTTTCACCTCTGAAGCATCTTTTCTATCTGGTCACTTTTTCCCCACACACAGGACCATCATTAGTTCAGATTTTCATGACTTCTCATATGAACTCTACTAGCAACCTCCAAATTGGTCTAATCTCAAGTCTTTTTTTTCTCTTTTGCATCTTCCACACAGATGTCAAAATTATTTTCCTAAATGGCCTGCATGACAATGTTACTCCTTCACTCAGTGATATAAATCATTGTGTTTGACCTTTAAATCTCTTTACAACCTGGTCTCAACTTAGCTTTCCTACTTTATTACATTTTATTCCTCTCTATAAAACTGAGCATCAACCATACTTATATGGTTCTTCCTTATATGTAACATTTCATCTCCTATCTCCATATTGGCCCTATGCCCGGAATGCTCACCTCCTTGCATCTTCTTCTCAAATACTGTAGTTTCCTTTGAGGCTTACCTTAGCCACCATGAAGCCTCCATGAAACCCTTCTTGATCTTTCCAAGTTCTATTGCTTTTCCCCAAATTGCTTTGTATCTGGTTTGCATCTCTTCTGTATATACTTGTATACATAAATTTTATCTCCCCCATTTATATTATAACATCTTGAAGGGAATGAAATGTTTCATGTTTCTCTTTTCATCCTCAGTTCTAAGCACAATGTCAAACATGTGGGAATTGTTTAAAAATGCTAATTGATTGACTTAAAAAATAAACCTTTAAATAAAAAAAAACTCCACAGTGAACACTATGCACACACATATAACAATGCAACTTACATTTGTCACCAGACTTAATTGTAACAGGTGTATATTCATGTGCAGGAAATTGATCAAAAGACCCTGATAATTTTAGTTAGGGTTCAAGGAAGTGTAAGCTCCATGAGAATAGGGAGCACATCTTAATCATGTTGTTATTCTCTAAATTGTCTAGTATACTGTTTTGTGTAAAGTATACTCTCAACAAATATATCTTGAATGAATAATTCAATTGAGTAATGATGTATTATTATTTTTTTAACCTAGGTTATAGTTTAAGTATAAGAGGAATCCAAGAAGACTACCCCATTGAAAATGAAGGACTATCTTTCAACCTTTCCTAGATATCTTAGAGAATAATCCAGCTTCAATTGTAAGCTGCATTCTAACTGTTGTGGTGTCAGAATATGGGGAGAAACCTGCTTTGAGGTGAGTGTTGTTATATTCCTGATGGAATCATGTGTGGTATAGCCCCAGGATATGTCTGGGAACAGTTCCACCACCTGGTAGAGTAAAGAGAGAGTATGACAGTTCCCTACTCTCCCATAAGGGATGCCTTGGGCATCGTACTTTTTATAGAAGTTTGCTCCCTTGCTCAGGGGCAGAACCAGGCCAAATCATAGCAAAATGTGGTCATAATAAAAAAACAACAACTACAATACATTCTTTTTCTTTTTTATTTTACAGTTATGATTCTTCATAGTTCCTCTTCTTCTCTCCCCACCCACCCTATCTCCAACTATTTGAATTATTGGTGATGATATGGAATCAATGTGGCATGTTGATCCTGAAGTAGAAGGGCCGCTAGTCAAACCTGAGACAACCACAATACATTATCCATAGGAAAAATCACATAAAATCTGCTGAAGAAGGACATGAGGCTGGCTAATGTATTTTTAGTATTTGTATAACTAAAACACTACAAAACAGAGAACAAGAGGAAAAATTACAAAGGCAACTGAGGAAGAAATTGAGGCTAATTTTGACCCTACAGAATATCTTGTTCTAGAAAGATTAGCTTTGAGAGTTATGATTATCTTGCTTCTGTTAGGAGTTCACAAACCCCAATTACTGAAAATATGGTATTTTTACACAAATTACGTGAAGAAAATCAAATGAAGGCACAAATTTACCTCATACTTATGGACACACTTGACAATGCAAACTAAAATGATTCTTTACAATATAAAAAATGAGTAAATATTTTAACTTTATAATTACCTGTCTAACGAGTAATGCATATGTATACATGAATGTGGAAACATTACTTAGTCTAATGCTTTGAACATATATTCATAGTCAAACACATACAAACATGGAAACAATGATAGCTTCAATCACTACTGTGTCTATACTAGGAAAATAGATTATATGAATTTCAAATTGGTGTAGTATAGTGGACTAAATAATGATATTGTCATCAGAAGAACCATTTCTGGTTGACACTAGCTGAGTGATCATGGACGAGTCCTATTACTTTGCTGAGCCACAGATTCCAAATCTGTAAAATGAGGCTAAGAACACCTCTAAATTCCACCCCACAGGGTTGTTGTGAGATACTATGCATCTAAAGGACTTTGCAAACTTTATTGCTTGTATAAATATCAATTCTTGGCATAGTCAACAAAGCTGAAACAAGTCTTTTGAACACATGACTATTTGCATTGTGATCAAAAGAAAATGGTTTTGAACATGAACAACTATGATGGACTACTAATTAATCTATTGAAATTGCATCTTAATACTTTGGCTTAGGAAATACTTTTATTATTGTTGTTTTTGATCCTGTTCTATTTACATATTTATTTATGTAGTCTATTTTCAAATTCATTAAACATGTTACTGCCCTTCCATGAAAATAAAAGAAGAGGGAAGAAACAAAAAGAAAATGAAAAAAAGGAAAAATAAGAAATCCTGTGCTATAACTAACTTAAGTCTACCATTAAAAATCATTCAGGTGATTCAAGAGATCATTCTTAAATAAAAATGCTCAGTGAATGAAAGTTAAGTGTAAAGAAAACTCTAGATAAAGGCTAAAGGATAAAATCTCTTCCTATAAAGAGAGTCACTGGTTTTTAATGAATATTCAGAATTCAAAATGTTCAAGCTTTTATAGAAACATCCAGATGCAATGAACTGTATAATTCTTGATCTATTAAGCTAGCCTAAGACTCCTAGCTTAATGAATACCTCTGGACTGAAGAAATCTAAGCAACTCTAAAGCTCCTATGCCATCCCAATTAGAAATTCCAAAGGGTATTCAATCACATTTTAGAAATGACAAACTATTGATTTAGAACCAAGAATCTAGTTTCACTGTTCCACAATGCTTGAAACAGCTCTGCTAGGTCCTTGCTACTGTGGCCTTATGAAAACTGGGCAAGATGCTTGGACTTGAATTCCAAATTCAACACTGACTAGTTGTACTATTATGGGCAAGTCACAATTTCTCTGAGGTCCACCTTTCTCTTCTGCAAAATGGGAAAAATAATGCTTGTACCATTTACCACATAAATTTTTGTAAAAAATCCAAGTATCCTATCCTCAAAGGATTCAGAGGTCACTAGACTGGCCAATCCTAGGAGGCCAACTCCAAAATGCAATGTTTTCCTTATTTTTTATTGTTTTCTTGCAGATTGATCCAGAAGAATCACCAAAGTAAAAATTTAGTATATTTTACTTCTAGGGTGACCCAAATATGTGTTTCAGAGTCTTCATATCCTTCAGAGACACTCAATGTACAATATGTATATTTGGTATGGGACATACTTTAGCTTCACCCCCCAAAAAATGAGTGCAATACTTGAACTTGGAGTTACCCATGTTCCATATTAGGTTAGAAGGTCATAATCATGAATCACACTGCCTGGTAGTTTAAAATTCACTTGTACACCCCTCTTCTTCTTTACATGAGATTGGGGTTCAAAAAAAGCTCATGAATTCTCCTCTCAGGCCACATGCAAGCACTTGTCTCCCATGGCTCATGTTGCTTTTTCATTAAGTTGTTGTTACTGTCTGGGAGGGAAGAGGCTGTACGAAAAATTGGTTTCCTACTTTAGTGCATTCAGAATGAAAGAGCAATGGAAAGGGTGAAGAAAGAGGCCCCAAGATTCCCCCAAAGATTGTGACCAGCTTATTTTTATAGGTAGAGATGAAAGAGTGGATTATTTTCAGTCAACTAATCTTCTGTACTTTATAATATCCTATCAGTTGTCTCCTAGCAATACACCACCCCCCATAATCTTATCAGTTTGATTGGGGTTCAATTCAATTTTATCAAGGATACTTTCAGAATCACCCTCTTACACATCTGTCTCTAAATCCACATCTACACATATCTCCATTTCTAACATCTATCTCTGTCTCTGTTTATTTCTCTTTGTCTCTATGTCTGGCTGTTTCTGTCTCTGTCTCTCTCTTCATATTTACATTTAGGCCAACTCTATCATTAACTCACTGCCTAATAGAGGAAAAGTAATTTTACCTCTTTGGACCTCAGTTTCCTCATCTGTTAAAGGAAATGTTGGACTATAATAGGGATCTCAACTTCTGCAGGTCATGGACCCCATTGACAATTTGAGGAAATCTACAGATGTCTTTTCAGATTAATGTTCATTGCGTAGATTAAAAATTGGAGAACATGCTAAATTTCAGTTAGAAGCTAATGAAAAAAGATATTTTTCCCTTGTGGATTCATGGATCCCCTAAAATCCATCCCCAGATAACTTAGGGGAGTCTGTAGAAACCATGTTAAAACCCCTGATTTAGATAGTCTTTAATGTTCTATCCTCTAACATACTATGAGTCTAAGTCACTGACTTAAGGGACTTACTAAAAAGTTAGTTGAGACAAACACACATTTTATTTGATTCTCCCCATTAGCTCCACAGTTCATAACAACCTAGAGCCCAGAAGGGAACCAAAACCTCTCCAACTGTCAGCTCTAAAAAAAACTTATGATTGTTTTGCAGGGAGAATCACTCAATGATTTTCAATGAATGTCTGTTGTGACTACTGATGATAGAAATTTTCAGGGGACTCTGGAAACTGCAAGGATCTATCATCTTAGGTAAGCAACAGCAGCTATGCAATAAGAAGAACATGGGGGCCTGTATTCTGCAAACTTTTCCTGTCCTAGACTCAGCCTTGAGCTGAGAAACTGTTTGGATTTCTGTATGGTGCTATTTTGTAGGGTCACAATGATAAAAAAAATCATTTTCTCTTGTCTTTTTCAGAGTATGTACAGGTGGATCAAAGAGTGTGTTTAAAATAACTTCTATATCATAGCTGGAAAGTGCTTACCATACACAAACATGGTTATAGATATTTTTAGAGAATGGATTAAGCATTTATATATTGCCTGCTATTTGCCAGGCACTGAGATAAAAACTTTATAAATATTATCTCAATTGAAATAATCAGAAAGTTAAACTTGGTCAGAACTCATACACAGTGCTGTAATAAGTTTGTGTGACTCATTTTAAGAAGGAAAGAGAGAAATTTAAACTCTTCTAGATGAGGATCATTGGGATAGAAGTCTTGTGACCATGACAAGTGAGGAATTGAAGGAACTGACAAAAAAAGCATTATAGAAATAATATCTTTGCCAAGTTATTTTTAGGGGCCTAGACTTACTAGTTGCTTCAGTTAGCAGAAACAGGAGCAATGAGTGGAAATGATGAAGTGATGGATTTCATTTTGGTGTGAGGAGAATCTTCCAAACAATTAGAGATATCAAAAAATGGAAGGGCTTCCTCAGAAGTGATTAACAAACACTGAAAGTTTTCCTAAAAGCTAGGTGAGATATTTTGCTTAGGATATTTTAGAGAGGATTTCTATTTAAATCAGAGATCTCTTTCAACTAAGTAGTTTTGTGATATTTGGTTAGATAGATGAATGGATTTATGAGATAATATATGTAAAGCATGTTGTAAGCATCAACCTGGTATACAGGATCATGAGATCATAGTTCTTTACACAAGAATTTAATACATCAAGTCCTCTCATTTTACAAATAAGAAAAGTGAGGCCTATAGAGGTGAAATGATTTGCTTAATTTCACTCTGTTTGTAACTGATCAAACCACAATTTATATGTCATCTAATAGTGACCATTTTAAAATATCATCTATTTTTACCATTTACTTAATAATTATACAGATTTGTCTTTGTTTTTACATCACTTAAATCTACCTGTTTCCCTCCTCTGACCCATCTACAAGATCCACTGCACAAGACAAAACTGTTTTTAATGAAAAAAGAAAAAAGAGGAAGAAGAGAAAAATATCAGGAAAACTAATCAAAATATTGAAAAAAACTAACAATATATGCAGTGTTCTTCTGCAAATGGGATGGGAGAATACATCTTTTCATATCTATTATGTGGGGCCAAGATTTTTCTTTGTAATTTTGTAGCAGAAAGTTTAGATTATTTTGTGGTTTTTCTTTCCATTTACAGAGTTGGAGTCACTGTATATAATGTTTCTTACTTTTGCTTATATATCAGTTGCATCAATTCATGTCTTCCCATGACTCTCTGTATTAATTTTGTTCATTATTTTGTACAGCATAGTAATATTCCATTATATTCATGTACCAACATTTGTTTAGTTATTCTCCAATTGATGGGCGTCTACTTGGTTTCCAATTTTTTGTTAATAAAGAAGAGTGCTGATCTCTTTGGAACATATACCTAGAATGGAATCACTGACTAAAATAGTGAGGATATTTTAACTACTTGATTTTCACAAATCTAAATTATTTTCCAGAACTATATGCTAATTCATAGTTCTACCAACAATGAAGTAGCATGTTTCTCTTTTCACATATTCATTATTGTTATTGAAGTTATTAGCATCCAAATACCATCATGTTTTGTTATATGTAAAGGTGCTGTGACTTCCCTATCCCAGGGGCTGGTGAGCTCCATTTATTCTTTGAGGTTCTATGGTACTCTGAGGAGTTTGGGGCATGTCTTCTCTAATGCTGTTGAACTGAGACCCTATCAGCTTTGTCCTGTTCCCCTAAATGTTTGATGGCAGTGATTATGCCCAAGTTTCAAGTAACCAATGAATATAAATTGACTTTTACAAAGAAATATTTATTTTGAAGGTGTAACAATAAGAAAAGTATAAGCATATTCCATCTTCTCACTCCCCACAACACTGTGGGAATAAATTCATACTTATCACATCTCAATTTCCAGGGAAAGTAGAGGCAATCTTACCTCATTTGCTATATAACACTAGCCCAATCAAGTCCATATAGAAATATAGCATGACTTCCATATGAGCCTTTATCTAAGCAACCTAAAACTGAGGTCCCAAAGTTCTCTCCTGATCATCACTCCTTCCTCTAGGCATCAATGCTAAATTAGCTGCAGAACCTAGATTTAGGAAGATCTGGATGAACTTTCTCCTGACCTTTCAGAAGTCAGATGATCCAAGGCTTCAATTTCTTCTCCTAGAATGAAAAAGACCAAGGTATATTTCATGGGCCTATTTAGCCTCAATGAGGAGAAGACCCAGGGATTCTTCCTCCTTTCCTTATGTCATTCTTTCTCACAACATGCCATCGGCACATGAACTAAATGACTAGAACATTGTCAAAGAGAATGAGGTAAAATGAGTGGGCCAAAGTTGATACACATATATTTTGAAGACAACAACAGTTCCAGGTATACAACCAATAATTTTAAAAATTAACTTTTTAAAAATTTTGAGTTCCAAATTCTCTCTCTCCATCTTGCCCCTCCCCAACCTACTGAGAAGGTAAGCAATTATCTATAATCATATGAAAAAATGCTCTAAATAATTATTGATTAGAAAAATGCAAATTAAAATAATTCTGAGGTTTTACTTCACACCTATCAGATTGGCCAATAGGATAGAAAAGGAAAATGAAAAAAAATGTTGGAAAGGATGTAGAAAAATTGGGATACTAATGAATTGTTGGTGGAGGTGTGAACTGATCCAACCATTCTGGAGAGCAATTTGAGACCAGGTCCAAAGGGTTATAAAACAGTTCATGTATTTGACCCAGCAATACTGCAAATAGGTTTATATACCAAAGAGATAAAAACAAAAATATATCTAAATATACAAAAAAATATTTGTAGCAGCTTTTTTGGTGGTGGCAAAGAATTGGAGATTGAGAGGATGCCCATCAATTAAAGAATGGCTGCACAAGTTGTAATGGCTATAAGAATGATGAAGTGAATGATTTCAGAAAAACCTGGGAAGACTTATATGAAATTATGCAAAGTAAAGTGAGTAGAACCTGGAGAACATTGTATATAGTAATAGCAATATTGTGCAATGATCAATTGAAAACAACAACTATCCTCAGCAATAAAATAATACAAGATAATTCTGAAAGATTTATGATGAAAAAAATCTTATCCAGAGAGGGGCAAAATGGAGTCTGAATGCAGATTGATGCACTTTATATTTTTTTAATTTTTCTTTTTTTATCTGTGTTTTCTTTGGCTACATCAGTGGTATAGAAATATGATTTGCCTGATTGTACATGTATAATCTATAGAAAATTGCTTGCTTGCTTATTGAAAGAGGAGGAGAGGAAGAGAGGAAAAGATTTTGGAACTCAAAACTTAAAAAAAAATCTATGTTAAAATTGTTACTACCTGTAATTAAAAAAATAAACTAGAACATAAAAATAAAAATAAACAAAAGTGAAGAAAAGCAATATGATGTCCATTGTATGTGTGAAATCATAGAATGCATATTTACATATATTCCATGTTGTCAAAAAATCAAGAAAAATCAAGAATTAAAAGAAAATGCTTCATACTCTACTCACAGAACATCAATTCTCTCTCTGTAGGTAAATAACATTTTTTCATCATGAATCCTTTGAAATTGTCATGGATCACTGTGTTGATCAGAGAAACTAACATTTTCAAAGTTGATCATCCTTATAATATTGCTGTTACTGTGTATAAATTACTACATATAGCTACTATTCCTTTTTTATGTCTTGGGGATATAGACCTATTAGTGGTATTGCTAGGTCAAAATATACCCACGGTTTATAGTCCTTTGGGTATAGTTTTAAATTGTTTTCCAGAATGGACTAATTTATAACTGAACCAACAGCACATTATTGGACTTATTTTTCCATATCCCTGCCAGCATTTGACTTTAACCTTTTCTGCCATGTTAATCTAATAAGTGTGAGGTGGCACCTCAGAGTTGTTTTAGTTTTCATTTTTTTCTAACCATAAGTGATTTAGAGCATTTTTATTTGACTACTAATAGCTTTGATTTCTCCTTCTAAAAACTTCCGGTTCATATCCATTCACCATTTATCAATTGGGAAATGCATGTTATTTTTATAAATTTGAATCAGTTCCCTATATATTTAAGAAATGATGTCTTTATCAGTGGAACTTCCTGTAAATCTCTCCCCTCTAATTTCCTGTTTATCTTTTAATCTTGGTTGCATTGGTTTTGTTTGTGCAAACCCTTTTTAATTTCATGTTATTGAAAGTATCCATTTTGTTTCCTACAATCCTCTCTATCTTTTGTTTGGTTTCAAAAATCTACCCTCATTCATAGATCTGAGAGGTATTTCTTTTTCCTTGCTGTCCTAATTTGCTTATAAAATCTATTGCATCTAAATCATGTGCCCATTTTGACCTTATTGTTGTATCCACTGTGAGATACTGGTATATACCTAGTTTCTGCCAGACTGCTTTCAAGTTTTCTTAGACTTTTCTTAGACTTTTCTTTTGTCAGATTATGAGTTTTTGCCCCAAAATTGAAATATTTGGGTTAACCAACTTCTAGATTACCATGACTATTTACTACTGTGTATTGAGTACCTTTTCTATTCCATGGAGTCACCAATATTTCTTATCAGCAGCACATTGTTTTATTAATTACTACTTTTCAATGTAGTTTGAAATCTGGTACTTCTATGCTGTCTCCCTTTATTTTAATTTTTTTTATTTTATAAAAAAATGTAATGTATGGAATAAAACAAGAATTTCTACCACATAATACAATGAAAGTGAAGGTTGCACATGAAACTGCAATCTGCTATGCACAACTTACTATTCCTTTCTTTGTTTTTTTTTCTTTGTTTTCCTTTTCTCTCATTTCCTTCTCCACCCCCCCAGCATTAGACACAAATAGGTATACATATGTACATACATACATACATGCATACATACATGCATATGCATATATATGTAAAATTGCTCTATACATACTTCTATTTATTAGTTTTTCATCTGAATAGTCTTTCTTCATGTGTCCTTTATAGTTATTTTGTATATTTATAGTAGTCAAAATAACTTATTTGCTCAAAGTCATTCTTGAAACAATGTTGTTGTTACTGTAGAAAAATATTCTCTTGGTTTTGCTCATTTCACTTTTCATTATTTAATGAAAATTCATGATTTTTTTTCTAAAATCATTGAGATCATCATTTCTTGTAGTACAATAGTATTCCAACACAATCATAGAACTTGTTCAACCATTCCCCTGCTTCCTTCTCTGTCTCTCTTTCTGTCTTGCTCTGTCTCTCTCTCTCCACATGTGTGTATGTATATGCATCTATATCTTTACATATAGATGGATATAGATATAGATAGATAGATACACACACATATATTCTTACCTCTTTGAACCAGTTCAGATGAGGGCCTCTCCTTCCTTGTGACTGTAAACTCTCTTCTCTACCCTGCAACTATTTCCTAG
>NW_020954585.1:14586670-14644170 GCF_900497805.2 Vombatus ursinus
TAGTAAGTGTCAAGTGTCTGAGGTCAGATTTGAACTCAAGTCCTCCTGACTCGAAGGCCTGAGCTCTATCCACTGCACCACCTAGCTGTCCCAACAGCCCTTAGCCCCATGAAACTTCCTTTCTTTTCTTTTTTTTTAAGCAAGGCAGTTGAGGTTAAATGACTTCTCCTGTGTTGTCTTGACCTGGAAGAATAATTTTCCCCTGATCTTTTGTTGGATATACTACTCCAGAGTTTGATTTGATATATTATTTTAAAGTTTGTTGGAGGGGAATGTTGATAGAGTTAAGCTGGAATGCTACCTCTACTCTTCCATCTTGTCTCTGCCTCCTGCAACCAATCAATTTTAAAAAGATTCTTCAAAACATGTAGTAAACAAACTGGAATCAGTCATGGAATGCTTATGCATGATGTACATTCTCTCCAAGGTACTTTCATTCCATCTCATCACGACTGCCAAAGGAGGCTCCTCAACCTCTTCAATGGAAAATGGTGAATTGTTAATAAAAACAAATATAAAATATGTATCCAAACAGACTGAGATTATGTTGTCTTAGTTTACATGGGGGGAAATGATGCTGATGGATAGATCCTAATTTTTGGACATGGTATAACAATATAGCTCATATATTTTCTAAAATTAAAAAAAATAGAAAAACATCATGTCAATCATCTTAATATCGTATTCCCCATGCCTAGGAAGTCATTATCTTTACCTATCAGGAATAAGCTGTTCTTTTAGGCACAGAGGGAGCAAATCGTTCCTGAAGTGTTCTTTCAGGCAAAAAAAATCTCTTTTCTCCATAGTGTAGACTTTCTGGCTCTTAGGTAAGATGAGTTACTCTATTGTAAGAATTTGATTTGGAATCCTATGTATTTTTCAATGTGATATAAATATCAGGAATTCTGTATTTTTTGGGATTCAACTCTACCTTAATTCAAAAACCTCCTTTTTTAGTCTTACTCCCAGAATTCAATAACATGCAAATAGCTGGAGTTGTTGGTCATCAAGTTTTATAGCAACACTTTAAATAATGTAGATGCTCAAAGTAAACAGGAAAAAAGAGGCAGCTGCTTCATCAGGCTGGTAAGGAAAGAGAATGAGAAAATCAGAAATCATCAGTGGCCAGGAAAAAGAAAGTGATGCTCCACGAGTGGACAAAGGACAGATGGTGAAAGGACTTGGAAGGGGATACAGGCAAATGCTAATATCAACGGCTACTTGCAGACTTGATCTTCTCACCAATCCTTCGACTTTCCCTTCTCAGGCATTATAGTTCTTTCTTGATCACATCAGCCTCCCAGACTTTGATCTCCTGTCATTTCAAATTGCTACCATTGCTTGGTCCTCTTTAACAAGCTGGGACCTCCTCCCACTTTCTTCTTCCACAAACACCTTTATGGCTATCCCTTCAAATCTAAAAGAAAGAGTGAAATCTTTGAGAATCTTCAGAACTCTTGAGTAGTATGATGGCTCAAGGCATTTCTTGTCCTTAAGTTTCCAAGGTAATTAATATCTAGATAAAATGTAGCTATAGGGTTATAGGCATAATATTTTCAACAATTGATCATCTAATCTGTGCTTAAAGATCTTGAGGGAAGAATACATTCTCTTCTAAGGCAAAAACATCTCACTTTGGGACAGACATGATGCTTTTCCTTGAACTGAGCTAAAATGTTCCTTTCTGAAATTTCCATCAGTCAATAAGCATTTTTTTAACTATATGCCAGCACTGTGTTAGGCAGTACAGGGGACACAAAGGAGAGGCAAAACACACACAAACAAAAACCCTTTGGTATCTCCTTTCATAGAACATATATTTCAATGGGGGAATCAACATATAAATATCTGGGCATGTACAAGAAACAGAAATTATCTGAAGGCATTCTGAAAGGAGAAGGCATTTACAAGTCGGGGAACAGGAAAGACCTCCAGTGTGGCCATGTCCCTATGATCTCTATTATCTGGCTGTCCTGATGACAAAAGCTATTTTATCTCTTGATCCCCAGGGCCTTCTCCAAGGCAAGTTAGACTTACTGGCCTCTTGACCTGCCTCCTATGCCTCCACCTTTTCTTGCCTACTATCATATGAGCCTCCATGGACATGACATACTTTTCTGCATGGAGGCTGAACCTCAAAGGAAGAATGCATATTTTAAAATATCAGCTCTCCCACAATGAATTTCTTTCAGATCACTGATGCTCTGCCTGAATTCATTGCTAAATGGCTATCCTATTTCAGGGGCAACTAGGTGGCGCAGTGGATAGAAAACCTGGCCCTGGATTCAGGAGGACCTGAGTTCAAATCTAGCCTCAGACCGAACACTTGACACTTACTAGCTGTGTGATCCTGAGCAAGTCACTTAATCCCAATTACCTAAAAATAAAAAAAAAATAAAACAAAAATAATTTAAAAATAATAATAATAATTTGGGGCAGCTAGGTTGCTCAGTGGATAGCACACCAGCCTTGAAGTCAGGAGGACCTGAGTTCAAATCCAACCTCAGACCAAACACTTGACATTTACTAGCTGTGTGACCCTGGGCAAGACACAACCCCAATTGCCTAAAAAAAGTAAAAAAGTAAAAAATAAATAATAAATAAATGACTATCCTATTTCTATCCACTTTTACTCACCACATACCAGTGATTCCAAACATTTGATAGCCTAGGTACAAACCCATTTCATATGCCCCATTTCACATATGTCCATAATTTGTATCTGATGTTTATCCTTCTTTCATCTATCATGCATTTAGCTGCCAAATTGATATCACATATGTAGAACCATGTCACTCCCCTGGCCAGAAGTTCTCTATTACCCTTAGGATAAAAGAAAAACTCCTCTTTTTATCATTGAAAGCCTCTCACAGTCATATCTTCTACCTGCTTGTCTATACATCTTTCACTTTACTACCCTTCCTGTTCTCCATATTCCGGATACATTAGTTTACTTGAAATTTCCATATATAATACTCTATCTCCTTTCTTTGTAGCTTTCCCTAGGCTAGCTTCCATTTCTGGAAGGTTCTCCATCTTCACCTTTGCCTCTAAGTATCCTTAGAATTCTTCAAGTTTCATTCCAAGTGGTCTTTCCTATAGGAGACCTATCCTGAACCTTTAGTTGTTAGTGCCATTTTTTTAGGAAATTAATTTGCATATATTTTGTACTGACTTTTCTATGTATACATCTACGTGCTTGTCAAAATAGTGATGGCCATCCTCTGAATCTTTTCCAACTTCTCCTTCTTAACATGTGGTAACCAGAACTGGAAACCACACTCCAGGTGTTTTCTGACCATGGCAAAGTATGACAAGATTGTCACCCCCTCCACCCACACACCCAATATACTAACACTAGGTTTTGGTTAATGTAGTCTAAGATCACATCACAATCTGTGGCTGTCATATTGTACTGTTAAGTCATGTTGAACTTGCAATCCACTAAAGTCTTTATTCCCATTACTGTGTAGCTACAGTGTGGTTAATATATGGGGTTATTATATTATCCACATATAAATGTGCAACATATATTGCTTACATAAATTAAATTATCATAGGATAAATAGAAATTTTTTTTTCAGAAACAGCAATAGTTTCTTGTATTTAGTATCCTAATAAATCACAACATCATTGAGAAGAATTCAGCATTTTATGCCTTAACATAGGAATATGAGAAAACATTAGCTGCCACTTACTAGAAGTCTTACCTCTGCCTTCCAAGGTAAAGAGGTTCCATGTTTAAATAAAGATAAACTCCAGCCTTGCAAGCCACCAAATCCGAGTTGTCATATCTGAAGTGTTAGACAATTAGGGAAATAGCTAATACCAGAATAAAACAATGTTATCCTAAAACTATCTCTTCTTTACTACCTCGCTTTCATTTGTGCCTTTTCACTGCGTCAGAAGAATTTTGTTCGGAAACTTCAGCTGAGTAATAATCGAAGCCTAGTTGAAGCATACAAAGCAACCAACATTTCCAATAGTTTGAGAATTGCAAGCAGGATCTCTGGGACCTTCATTACAAGAAATGCAAAGAAAAACTCAGACAAATGAATGCAACCTGTTATAGTAGTTTAATTTGATTTTCTGATGTCTCTTTCTCTCCTAATATTTCTGGTGTTCTTTGGGTGCTCTATGGATGAGACAGCACTAGCAAGCCTGAGGTTTAACAATAACTTTGGATTCTGACTGGAAAAAGCGTTTTTTTTTTTTTTTATAATGAGCAACCTAGTCTAAGGAATAGGTTTATGGGATGATAGCCTTAAATATAGCAATTCGATGTGGAGCTCAATTTGTAGCAAACCCGTAAGACAATCACATAGCGGTGCTTAGAGTTTATTGCTCATGTTTTCTACTGAGGCTTACTGAGTAGAGTGTGTGGTTAGTGAACTGACTTACAATGTTTCTATTCTTCCAATTAAACCAGCAATGAGCTGGTTTAAAATACAAAATTGGAACATTGTGATCTGGGTTGGCAACATGGAAAAAGTGTGACTCAGAATTGCAATGCATGGGTTCAGGTTCTCTATCTCCTGCTTATTGGCTAGTGAACTGAACCAAATCAGATTCTGCCATTATAAAAGAGAAATGATAGTTTGCTGAACAAACCATTATCCCACAGGCTTTTTGAAGGGAGCCAAAGTAGATAAATTACTTTGGAGCCCTGAAATTACTACATATGATCTTTTCCCTTGAATCTCATGTAGCACTCTGCTTTAAAATTCCTTAACAACAGGTAGTATTTATAAATGCTTTAAAGTTTGAAAAACACCATCTATTATCTCATTTTGTCTTCAAAACAACTCTGTTAAGTTAGGTGTTATTATTATTCCTATTTTGCTAATGAGGAAACCCTGGCTAAGAAAATGTTTCTTAAAAGCAGAGAGATTGGAAAAACAAGGACATTTAAAGATCAATTAATTTAACTCCCTCATTTTCCAAATAAGGAAACTGAGGCCCAGAAGTTAAATGACTTATCCTGGGTCACATAGCTAATAAGTGTCTGAGGTACGAGTCAAATTCCAGTTGTCCCAAGTACTCCATTCACTATATCACTATCTGCCTCAATGCACTTTTCATGTTACATTGTATGTTTCAGTAATCTGTATTACTATCTTATCTCTCAATTATGCTGTGAGCTCCATGAGGGCAAAAATCATGTTGTATCTATTTTTAAAAGCCCATGTAACATTAATCATAATGTTCTACCCACAATACCTTCTTAACAATTTTTAAATTAAAATTAAATTAATGGGATACTCCTGTGAGTATAACAAGCCCTGGAACATCGATTCTGAAACGAGTTACATAATCATTAAAAAGATTTCACTTTAACTATCCACACAGCAAAAAGCAAGTGGATGAAGAAAGCTTATTATCAAGTCTACACCCTGAAGTTGAATGAATCATAATATAGCAATAACAATATTAACTCCCATTTGTGTAGCACTTGAAAGTTTGCAAAGTGTTTCTTTTTTCTTTCTGAAAACCAAGTGAGCATTCAAAAGGTTGTTAGATATGCAGAATTTATTTGCCTAACTCCAGACAAAATTATTGATCTTAATGACTTTGAATGACTCTAAATACTTATGGGTCCATGAGATATTTTTTAGTCTGACTTGAGATACTAAATTTATCAGAAAATTGTTTAGAGGTTCATTTTATTTTGGTTGAATCAATATGACTTAATAGTATCAAAGCACTAATGTTAATTTGCCTATTGCTTAATAAGTTAATAGATTCACAGTAAAAGAATGCTTATATTTAAATTAGAAAATCAGAAACAAGATACATTTTTTTTTCTTTTTGCACCATTTGAACCATTCCCCCCCCACTACAATACAATAAATTACAATAAATATTTAGTAAGAGCTTACTATTTGTCTATCGAGTTCTGGGCATACATATTGAAAAAGGAAAGATAATCCCTTGCCTTGGAGGAGTCTACAATTCAATGGGAAAAGAAAACACACAAAAGGAAACTGAAAAGTAGGGAGCTCAGGGAGAAGAGGGAAGATGTTCCATAGCTGAGGGAATGAGGATAGTGGAATGGAATCCAAAGAATGCAGCTAATGGGAAATGAAGAGTTTGTGGATTTTCTGAGTCTTCTTTATAGGGAGACTGGGTTCCTATCTTTGGTTCCTAAGTTATTGCTATTCTAAGCAGTCTCAAAACAATAAATAACTATTAAAAATTCCCTGACTAGATAATTCTGAAGAAACAACTCTGTTTCCTCACTCCTTCTCTTTCCTGCTCTATCCCAGGGGCTCTGGCTTTCACCTATGGGAAGATGACTACCCAAGGCCATAGAGTCATACCTGTTAGTTATTACCCTTAGACATCAAATCTTGTTATAGGGAGACAAATCATCACAAACTAATATTAACTGCCTGCCTGAGAGTTCACCTGGAGTTAGCAATTTACACTTGCATCATAAATGCCAGGAGGAAAACTTGATAACATGTTACCTAGAGGCATTTATGCCCTTATGCCTTTGCCCATAAATAAATCCACAGGGAGCATCATCAGTTTGTTACATATATGTGTCTCACGTACTATATGAAGTGAACAACAAATTATTTTAGCCAGCCCTGTCATAAACAGAGAAAGCAGGTTTGTGAAGTGGAGGGGGGGGGCATCATTCCTCGGGACATGCAAGGGAGTCTAACTGAACTGACCCGGGCTATTTCCAGAAAGCCATTGAATGATTTGGCCTTTAGGAAAAGCAAATATAGTCCTCTTATTGGTCTCTTAGTCCATGTGAAAATGGCAAAAGAGTGCCTTACTTTACAAGCAGATAGCACTTCTGTTCACCATCTTTTTCCTCCTCTCTGAAACTCTTTCCAAGACCCTGCAAAGCAGGTAGAGAGACTCTAGCTGGCATGAGTCAGCTCCAACTCAGGGACCCACTTTATTTGTTCAAAATGAAATTGACATTTCAACAACCCCATTTATCTATGATCAATATATCTTTTGGACTGTTCTTGCATCTAAATATTTCTTATTTCTCAGTTTCCATGGTTTTTATCACAGTGGCTCTGAATTATAAGTGCTCCAAAAGTGTTTGATGACTGATTGAAGAAGCAACCAAATAGTCAATTAGTATTTCCTGAGCATCTACAATAGGCCTAACATAATTCCAGGAAATAC
The DNA here is from genome assembly GCF_900497805.2 of Vombatus ursinus. Classification (NCBI taxonomy): domain Eukaryota; kingdom Metazoa; phylum Chordata; class Mammalia; order Diprotodontia; family Vombatidae; genus Vombatus; species Vombatus ursinus. Next base: position 14,593,823 of record NW_020954585.1, read on the forward strand.
AAAAGAGAGATGATACAGCCTTGGACATCAAGGAATTTATTGTAATGCTGAGAAAAGATTAATTTCCATGAAATATACATTTTAAAAGGAAACTTTAGGAATCAAATATTGAATTATATGGTCCAAATAAAATGCTCAGTCATAGAAATGTCAAAGAACAATTCTGATTTTGGTTGATTCCTTCTTGTGTGGTTTTTCTACTCAAACATTTGTGATTGATATTTTAGGGAATCTCCTCATCTAGCTGTTCCATGGGTGAATGGTGGCTGACTGATTTGATGAAAGTTATAGCAGAGGTATTTTTTTTTCTCAGAACTTTTCAGCTAACTATGTAAGCAAAGCTATAGACACAATTTAATTCATGCAAATATTATGTGCTCAACTCACTTTTTCTCCCTTTAATTTGTATCTGCATAGAAAAGTTGTATTTCCAGGGGGTTTTGCTTTGCTTCAATTTAAACAAATTTTTATTGAGTGTCTAATAGATAGAGCACTGGGCTTGGAACCACAAAGACTCATCTCCTGAGTTCAAATCTGGCCTCAGATAATAACTAGCTGTGTGACCCTGGTCAAGTCACTTAACCCTGTTTGTCTCAGCTCCTCATCTACAAAATGCACTTGAGAAGAAAATGGCAAACCACTCCAGTATCTCTGCCAAGAAAACCCAAATGGGGTCATGGAGAGTCAGACATAATTGGAAAAAAAAAAACAACTCTTTTTCTTTACTTAATAAGTTCTAAGGATTCAAAGATAGAAAAAAAAAACCAGTCCTTGTAGGGATTAATATTCTACTAGGGGAAATATCATGTAAAAAGATAAGTAAATACAAGGTAATTTGAGGAAAAGAGAGCATGAACAACTTAAGGGGATTGGAGAAAGCTTAAGGTAGAGTTAGAAACTGAGCTGAATATTATTCTAAGAATTAGGAGGAGGAATTACATTTTGAGAATGGAAGACATCCTGTTCCAAGGCAGAGAACTTGATTATGAAAATCACAAGTTCAGGTAAGAGCAAGGAGGACAGTTTGGCTATTACAAAGATTCTGTGATGGAGAGTAAAGTGAATTGCATCTAGAAAGGATTGTGCTGGTTGGTCTTGCTGCCTCAAGGCTCTCCTCACTCCAATCTGTTTTCTACTCAACTGTCAAATTGATCTTCCCAAAACACAAGTCTGACCAGATCAATCCACCTCTGCCCTCCCCAACACATATGTTCAATAAAAGAGTTGCACACTGTTACTTCCAGGATCAAATATAAAATCATCTGTTTGGGTTTTAAAATCTCTTGTGACATGGTCTCTTTCTACTTCCCTACTTCTTCTTTCACCCTTTTCCTTCCATGGCCTTTGCAATCTAGTGACACTGGCTTTCTTGCTTTTTTTTAAATGTATTTAAGATGATAGTGAGGAATTTATATTTTATCTTATAGGGAGTCTCTGAAGATTTTTGAGTAGGGGAGTGATGTGGTCAGACTAGTGCTTAAGAAATATTATTTGGGTTATCTGTGTAAAGATTGGATTGAGGAGAGAACAAACTATATGCAGAGAGATCAGTTAGAATCCTATTACAAAAGTGAATGTAAGATTTGATTTTAAGTGTCTGACTGAGTGTGATGTCTATGAAAGTGGCAAAGAGGGAATGGTTATAAGAAATGTCATGGATGTAGAATTTGTAAGACTCAGAAACAGATTGGAGATGGGGGATATGGGGAAGGAAAATATCAAAGATAAATTGTTGCTTAGTTTTTAGTAAACTGGTTAATTTATTTAGATAAAAAAACTAGTTGTTCCTATTAGTTTTACCATTTTACCCACTTCTTGAACAAAGAATATTTTTTCTAGTTGTTTTAAAGTTATGCACACATATGGCTACATCATTAATAATATAATGCTAGTTTGCAAAGTTTTTTTTTTTTTTTTTTTACAAATATTCCATTTGATTCTAACTCTGGGAGATAGATGTGATTATTATCCCCATTTTACACATGGCAAAACTTAGGCAGACAGATATTTAGTGACTTTCCCCAGTATCACATAGTTAGTAATTATTTGAGACTGGGATTTAAACTGAGGTCTTCTTGACTCCAGATCTGGTGGTCTACCCATTTTTCCACCTAGCTGCCATGAAAAATATCATATGACAGAGACAGGTGATAATACCACATAATTAGAGTTGGAAAGGAAATAATCTAAGCTCTTAATTTTACAGATGTCTGAGATTCTGAAACCCTAAAGAAAGTTACCTAAGGACACACTGTAGAAATCCAAGCTCAGGTTTTCTGACTCTTAAGTCCAGTGATCTTTTGATTACACCACATTGCCTTCTAATTAACTTTGTGTTTTATCACCTAAGTACATACAATGAAGCAGCTGAAAACAAGGTGTACTGATAAAGACATTATTCATTGACTTCTAGTATTGTAGAACCACCATAAGTTTAGCTGACTTAATTCATGTTACTGTTTTAAAGAAAGAAAATGGGAATGTGAATCTTCAACCAAAATTGTTGTAAACATTTCCATCAATAATGCATCTCATTAAGTGAAATGCTTGAGTTTTGGTCTGTCTTCAAAGTCACAAGAGGTTTGATTGAAACCTCAAAAGATATAAACAGATCAATACTATAGTACCAAGAAATGAACATTACCACTGTGAGGTTTTGAAAAATTATCTTCACCCACTGTAAATTATTAATAACATACCCTTGGACCCTGGAGCACTCCTACCTAGCAATTCTGCTCTAGATTTCATCTTAATAATAGTCTTTAGGAACATGCAACTAGAAGGCATAGGGGGAAAAAGATCAGTACTGTAAAGCAATCAAAAGTGAGTCTTTTTTTTTTCAATATTGAGACTGGGAAAAATAAAAATGGTATTCAGTATAACCTTATCATAACATGTCATCACACAAATTTGTATATGCTTCATCTTAAATCACATCAGTCAAACACATAACTATAGAATAAGCTGAAACTTGAAAAGGACACAAGGAATCTATAGAGCAAGTGTTAGTGCTGCCTTCCCATATCAGCAAAGGGTGTTAATACGGTCTCTTCTCTCTATATCTTGCTTTAAGATCATATTTCTTGATTATATGGATATCTATATCTATATCTCTGTACATATTTACTGATAAAATGATTTTGCACCTAGAAAAAGGAAAAGGAATTACATCCAGGAAAAAGAAAAGGGGAATTATAGAAGTGTGATGGACCTAAGGAATATCTTTGAATCATATCCAGACCATGGTCTATAAATGTTTTAGTCCATCATATAAAGTTAAGGTGTTAAGGTCTAGAGGGATCATACTTGGTCAGTAGAGGTAATAATCACATTGAGACCTTGGATCCTTACATTACTGACATATTAGATTATCTATATACAGAGATACTCCCCCTCTCTTTTTGTCACTCAAAAAAAGATATCCTAATGGAAAAATAATTGGGTATTTATTGACAAAAAGAGAGCTTGTTTCTAAAAGTTTTACTTCTTCCTCCAAAGTTTGAATAGGGGAAAGAGGAAATTCCTCAGTTCTCTGATTCTTATTTAGGTCTTCAAGGAAGATTTAACTTGAAATTTAACTTGAAAAGATTCAAGACAGGTCTACAGTCAGACTCTTGTCATTGCCCAATAAATAGATTGTTCTTTCCTAGAAAAAGCCACCTTGGCCAATTAGTCCAGACATCTTCATTTTCTCTATAATTTTCCCATCAAAGTTCCATTTCTCTTTCTTTTCTGACACCAAATTTGATGCTTGTCAAGGAATTCTCAGTAATTTGCCAGTTTAGTAGTTTCTACACTAATTTTTAAGTCATTGCAGACCCAAACCAAATGACTTCTAGGAGGAGAGATGGCAGCTGTGTTGTTAAAAAGAAATTCTGACACTAGCCAAAGAGATATTCTAGATTTTATTTTCTGCTAGCCTAAGTACAGCAGTCACTTTGTTAGAAGTAGAAAATATATAAAAGCAAAGTATTTAAAAGTAATCAAAAGAGGCCACACTGCTAGTTTTACTTCTGGTAAATAACATTTCCTAATAAATATGCTCCCATATTTTTATGGGAACTCTTGGATTTATTTAGCTTTTCAATTATTCATAGAGATAGTTACTATTAACTTTAATAATACCCTCAGGGAGATAATCTTATTGACATCAGTAAAAAAAAAAAACCTGTTTTTTTTTTTTCCCCACTTAGCATTTCATGGTAGAGTATAAAATGTGAGGAAGTAATTTGGAGATAAAGGAAAGGAACATTTATTAAGCACCTTTTTGTGCCAGCATTGTGCTAATAACTTTACAAATATTATTTCATTTGATCTTCACAACAACTCTGGGAGGTAGACAATATTATTCTCCCTTTTTACAGAAGAGAAAACTGAGACAAACAAACTTTGTGCCTTGATCAGAGTCACACATCTAGCAAGTGTCTGAGTCCACAGTTGAACTCAGAACTTTGTGAATCCATGTTCAGCACTCTATTCACTATGCCACCTAGATGTTTATCAATACAATATACAAACTAGTCCACATCATTGTCCACCTTCAGTTACTGTCTAAGATCTCTTATGTACTAATTGACTAGCTCTATGGGCTAATCAACAAACTGTATATCATAGTCTGATTATTCCTTATTGCCATACCACCCCCAATGGAAAATTAGGCAGAATAATTTACACCATGTATGGAACTCATTTAGGAGGCTATACAATATTTCTGGATTTAAAATTCAGTGTCATCTTTTTAAAAAAATGAAAGTTGTTTGTGTTCTTATATTGACAGGAAAAGTTATTCATGCTTTTTGATCCTCAATGAAAAAAAATGACATATTTCCAACTATGATTCTGGAAGATGTTGTTGTAGATATTTAATAATTCCTAGGAAATTTCCCTAAATGTTCCTAAATCTGGGAACTTGCAATTCATATGACTTATCACGTCAAGCATGTTTTAGCTAACATGTTTGTTATTGCCATCACTCAATTATTTGATTTGTCTTAAGATCAAAATTTCAGAAAATGATTAAACAGTAGAGGAATATCTATTAGTTTTATAAAAGTCTGCCTAAAGTATAATCAAACATTTTTCCAGGGGCCTTTATGAGTATGCATACTTTTTTTAATTGGTGAGGAGGAAAACAAATGCATCTCATTACCTTCTAGTAATTCTTCTCCACTCCCTTCCTTTGTGTAGATAGCTTGACAAAGAAAAAAATCCCACATGAGGCTAATATTGCTATAAGTATTGATAGCTATGGAGAGGGAGGGTATGGACATTTGTATAGTACCTACTTTGTTCCAGGTACTATGCTAAGTGCTTTTTGTAAATATCCTCTCATTTGATCTTCACAACTACTTCATGAGGTAGATACTATTATTATCACTATTTACTAATTGAGAAAACTGAGGTAAACAGAGTTTAAACGACTTGCCTAGAGTCACACAGCTAGTAAGTGCCAGAGGCTGGATTTGAACTAGGATGTGTCTGACTCCAGGCCCAGTACTATATCTACTGCATTCCCTGCTGTACCTACAGCATTTAGAATAAGAGCCAAAGGCACAATAGTGGATTACCTTGGTTGAAGCTACACAAATAAGCTATTTGATATCTTTTTCAAGCTATTATTTTTAATAAGAATGAACCTTATATATTTAGTGTTATTTGTTTTGTTGTTATTATTGGTTTTGTTATTTTTTTCATCATTTCGTTTTGATTAGCTTAAATCCTCCTAGGTGTTTATAAATAAAGCAAATGTATATATACTACTTTAAAGTAGAATATCATATTCATATAACAAAACAAAGCATTTATCACACATAGAACATATTTTGGTCAGTATTTTATTATATCACATGAGCATACTTTAATACTTTAGGAATGTATAACTTTGTCAGCATAAGATTACTTCCTACTGATGCAGACTAAAATCACTTTTCAAATTCCTAGAAAATCTTTCAGTGTTTCAGTTACCTCAAATCCTTCACACTGCAGATATTCTAGTGATGAACTTGTCTAATTTAGCTAAATTTGTCCTTGTACCATAGACTTACTCTGTGACAAGGGTAATAGCAACTCCATAGACACCTGGCATTGCTTCTACTTTTCTCACTTTTCTGATATAACCTTTATGAATACATGGTTGTGGTATTTTAGTAGAAGAGACAAGCATAATATGAATCTCATTATATGAGACTAGAAATATAATTGCAGACCACCTTCTAATCCTGGCACCATAGACTATAAGGTCCTCTAGGCCAGAACTGTCTTTTGCCTCTTTTTGTATCCCCAAGTCTTAGCATAATGGCTGGTATATAGTAGGCCCTTAATAAATGTTTATTGATTAATCAATTTCCTTGAAACTGGAAGGAATACCAAACACTATTAAATCCAAACCATACCTGAATAAGAAGTTACTTTGTAATTGTAATGCAGGAGAATCCAGCTGTCGTCCTGAAAAGAGAAATTTTAACTAGTTTTATTGCTACTCACAAAATGAGGAAGAGAATAGCTTCTAGCAGAGATAATTTCTGTGTTCAACCTGTATTGCTAGGCCTGGAGTCAGTAAGAGCTGAGTTCAGATCTAGACTCAGATACTTACTACCTGTATGACCCTGGGCAAATTGCTTAACCTGTTTGCTTCAATTTCCTCAACTACAAATGGGGAAAATAATAGTACTATCTTCATAAAGTTGTTGTGAAGATCAAATAAAATAATATTTATTTAAAAAATACTTATCACAGTGTCTGACACATAGTAGGTGCTATACAAATCCTTGTTCTTGCCCTTCTTATAGTTATCGATATGCCTGAAGTGCTAATGGTGAGTGATGGCTATGTTTCAGATCATGACCCAGAGTTTCTCAGTGTTCATCCTTATAAATCATTTGAGACAAAGAGCGAGTATGACACCAGAGTAAGACTGTCCTGTTATGAATGGGAACAATACAGTGAAAGAATTTTCTAAATTGCCTAATAATAATGGAAAATGTGGATCAGGGAAGTAAAAAGCATAGTTCTAATAGTAATATTTCAACATAGCCTCAAAAGGTGGGCTGTGGTAATAGCACTCAGTTTTCACTAGTCAACAATATAGCTGGAAAAGATGTCATTCAATCTTTGCTCAAAGATCTCCAGTGAAGGGGAGCCCTCTACATTATGAGACAGTTTATGACACTTTTGGATAGATCTTTTTATTAGGAAGTTTTTCCTTAAACAAACTTAAATTTATCTCTTTGAAATTTTCATCCATTGCCCCATTTCTGACCCTTTGAGTTAAAGCTAAAGAAGTCTAATTCTTCTTCCAAATGACAGCCCTATGAATACTTGTAAATGACTATTACTCCCATCACTTTAAGTCTTTCCATCTCTTAACACTTCCTCCCCCTCTTTTTGGACAGATAGGTCAAACTCCTTTGAGTTTCATTTCAGATCACTTCCAGGAGAATTTAGGCTAAACATATCAGATCTTTCAACCAATCTCCAGATGGCCATGAACTCAGGGCACTGCACCCAGCTTAACAATGTGATTGACACCCGGAACTGAACACATCAATCCAATTGTGATTTGACCAGGACTGAACAGAGAAAGACTATCATCTCTCAAATCTTATATATTTCAAAGTAGAATATAAGATAGTTGAGGGAAGAAATTACTTCCCCTTTCTTCCCATATGTCCTCCATGCCTTATACACATAGGTAATTAATAAATCTGTATCCTGACAAGGTATTTTTGAATCCTGACTCAATCACAGGATTGTTAGCTATTGTGTCAAATTTTGGGTCCGTTGCCACAGTGATTTTCCTAAAGTTCAGGTCTGACTATGTTATTCCACAACTAATTTAACTCTAGTGATTCCTTGTCATCCCTAGGGAAAAACCAAAAACAACAAAACCACAACTTGTTACCAGCGCTTAAAGTCCCTCTCAACCTGCCCCAACCTACTTTTCTAAATTTATTGCACATAACTATCCTTCTCATACTCTATAGTGCAACTACACTGCCTTTCTTCCTGATTCTCACACATGAAATTTCATCTTGAATATGTCAAGAGTAAAATTTAACAAAAAGGTAAACTGAGGCATGTTTTTCTGTGCAAGATAACATTTTATTATTGGGGCAGGTAACCTAAGAATAAGATTGGCCAATGGCTACCTCAGTTTCTAGTCAAAGACCCCAAACACAAGGACAGCTCTCATTTAATAGGTTTTTGGGGAGTACAGAACAAAGAACAGAATATGGTAGATGCATTGTGGAGTTGAGGACAACATGACTGGTTAAGTAGCTGAGATGTAGGGAACAATATGATTGGTTGGAAGTTAGAAATGAGGGGCTAGCAACATCCTTCACTTTCCCTCTTATGACTAAGAGAAGTTAATTGTTTGAGCCCACCTGCAAGGACAAGGACAGACTTCTTTGGGCAGAAAATCAGACATCCTTGAAAAATAGCTTGGTGGTATAGAGATAATAGACCTGACTCTATTCTGGCAAGGCACATTTCCCAACCTTAGTAGAACTCCTTGAGGCAAGAATAGAATAGTGATTAGAAAGAGAACTGGATTTCTAAACCAGACCTTTACAAGCCAACTGAATTCTGAGCTAAGTTCATAGAGAGAGAGAACCATGACTTAAGCAGTTACAGGACAAAATCTATTAATTGTAAATAGGATCAATGAGAAAATGATACAGGATAGATAGATAGAGATATATATGAAGGTAAATTTATATAAAGATATATATGTATGTATATCTTGTAATACATATGTACATACATATATATATATCTTATCTTTATCTATCTATTGATTGATCAATTGTTCTATCCATCTCTCTATTTGCCTTTGTACAATATCACCCTCTGCATAAAGCCTTACCTGAATCCCATGGATTCTAGTGCCTCCTTCATAATTAGCTTTTATTTATTTTTTATATTTTTGTTTGAAAATTTATGTGTACACACATTGTTGTCTCTCCTATTAGAATATAAGCTCTTTAAAGACAGGGGCTATTTACCTTTCATTTTTGTATCTTCAATGCTAAGCCCTATGCTTGGAACATAGTAGAAACTTCATCAAAGCTTGATGATTAGTTGATCAGTTGATGTGTACACTTTAATATTGTTACTAATGTCTTGAATGACATCTGTTCCTTCATTCAAGACATTAGTAACAATATTAAATAGGACTCGAACTGACACAGATCTAAATAAGCATGAGATCACTATGTTTAAAAAAATACAAAAAGTCCCTAAAACGATTTTAAAAAACCCATAACATTAAAAAAAATCTCCATAGGTAAATTATATAATTCTAGTACCCTAACTGGACTATATCTATATAGGAGTGCTCTAACTCTTTAGATGACATTTTTATAGCCAAAGTTGAACCTCAACTTGAACACCTCTATTTAAAAAAAAACAGATTATTATTTTAATGTTTTGAGTTCTGAAGTGGGTAGTAACAATCAAAATTATAGCTGAATGTCATTATAACAGCCATAATATATGAAATTAAATTTTAAATTTAAATTTTAATAAAAATTAAATTTTAATTTCTTTCATTCTGAATTTGACAAATGCTAATAAATATAACTATATCCATATACAAAGTACATAAAAGAGAATTTTGTATGAAACTGCAATTTTCATTATGTTTGGTACATTCAATAAGTTGGGAGAAAGTAAAACATAAGTTTGTTGATTTGTATAAGAAATATTACAACTTTGTACATGTTTAAATATTTTAGTGTAGAAGAGGTCCTTTTAACACAATGATTTATTTTCCATGATTCACCAATGAGTTCATAAGATTTTGATATATTCTTTTTTTCCAATTTATTTATTTATTTCTAGTTTTCAAGATTCACTTCCACAAGATTTTGAGTTTCAAATTCTCTTCCCAACCCTCCCCTCACTCCAACCCATGATGCCCTGCATTCTAATTCCTCTTTCACCCAATCTGTTCTCCCTTCTATTACCCTCCCCCTCTTCTCTTATCCACTTCCCCTTCTATTTTCCTGTAGGGTAAGATAGATTTCTGTACCCCTTTGCCTGTATATTTTATTTCCCAGTTGCATGCAGAAACAATTTCTAACATTTGTTTCTAAAACTTGGAGCTCCAAATTCTCTCCCCTCCTCCCTCCCCACCCCTGTCATTGAGAAGGCAAGCAATTCGATATAGGCTATACATGTGCAGTCATACAAAATACTTCCATAATGGTCATGTTGTGAAAAACTAACTATATTTCCCTCCATCCTATTGCAGCCCCCATTTATTCTATTCTCTCCTTTGTCCCTGTCCCTCCTCAAAGGTGTTTGCTTCTGATTACCCCCATCCCTAATCTGCCCTCCCTTTTGTCACTCCTACCTCTCTTATCCCCTTTCCCCCTACTTTCCTGTAGGGTAAGATAGATTTCCATATCCAATTGGGTATGTGTGTGTGTGCTATTCCCTCCTCAAGCCAAATTCAATGAAAATAAGATTCACTCATTTCTATTCACCTCTCTTCTTTCCCCTCCACTGTAAAAACTTTTTCTTGCTTCATTTATGTAGGTTAATTTACTCCATTCTACCTCTCCCTTTCTCCTTCTGCCAGATATCATCTCTTCATATTTAACTCACCCCGTGCCCTCTGTCTATATATATATATATTCCCTCCAACTACCCTAATCCTGAGAAAGGTCACATTAGTTACAAATATCATCTTTCCATGTAAAAATGTAAACAATTCAACTTCAATAAGTCACTTATGATTTCTCTTTCTTGTTTACCTTTTCATGTTTCTTTTGAATCTTGTATTTGAAAGTCATTTTTTCTATTTAGCTCTGGCTTTTCAACAGTGCATTAAATTCCTTTGTGTCATTGAATATCAAATTTTCTCATCATTGATTATATTCAGTTTTGCTGGTTAGATGATTTTTGGTTCTAATCCTAGCTCCTTTGACCTCCTGAATATTATATTCCAAGCCCTCTGATCCCTTAATGTAGAAGCTTTTAAACCTTCTGTCATCCTGATTGTTTTTCCACAGTACTTGAATTGTTTCTGTCTGGCTGCTTGCAATATTTTCTCCTTGACTTGGGAACTCTGGAATTTGACTATAATATTCCTAGGAGTTTTCCTTTTGGGATGTCTTTCAGGAGGTGATCAGTGGATTCTTTCCATTCCTATTTTACTCACTAGTTCAAAAATATCAGGACAGTTTTCCTTGATAATTTCTTGAAAGATGATGTCTAGGCTTTTTTTTGATCATGGCTTTCAGGTAGCCCAATAATATTAAATTAACTCTCCTGAATCTATTTTCTATGTCAATTGATTTTTACAATGAGATATTTAACATTGTCTTCTATTTTTGTATTCTTTTGGTTTTGTTTCATAATTTCTTGATTTCTCACAAAGTCATTAGGTTCCATTTGTTCCATTCTAATTTTTAAGGAATTATTTTCCTCAGTGAACTTTTGGACCTCCTTTCCCATTTGGCCAATTCTGCTTTTTAAGGCATTCTTCTCCCCATTGCCTTTTTAGATCTCTTTTGCCATTTGGGTTAGGCTATTTTTCTAAGGTGTTATTTTTTTCAGCATTTTTTTTTTGAGATCTCCTTTAGCCAACTTGACTCATTTTTCATGATTTTCTTGCATCACTCTTATTTCTCTTCCCAATCTTTCCTCCACTTCTCTTATTTGGTTTTCAAAATCTTTTCTGAGCTCTTCTATGGCCAGGCACTGATTCATATTTTTCTTGGAGGCTTTGGATGAAGGAGCTTTGACTTTGTTGTCTTCTTCTGGTTGTATATTTTGACCTTTCTTGTCACCAAAGTAAGATTTTATTGTCTGAGTTTTTTTTTCCTATTTCCTCATCTTCCCAGCCAGTTACTTGACTTTTTAATTCTTTGTTAAGTCAGGTTCTGTTTTCATTGTGGAAGGTGTACTGTTCCAAGCTTTAGGGGTTTTGTGCAGCTGTTTTTAGAGATACTTCTAGGGACCTGTAAGTTTTCAGTTTTTTGAAGGTCGTATGATCTAAGGGGAGGTGTTTATTCCTCTCCTGACCTGTGCTCTGGTCTGTGAATGACAACAACCACTCTTTTCTGCCCTGTAAATGAGAAGAGAGTTCCCTCTGCACTGTTGCCACAAGCTCTGCTGTGTCAGCACTCCTCCTTACCCCAGGACTGCCATCCAGGACTATGACCTAGATCCAAACAAGGGCAAAGCAAGAAAATCCTGCCTTAGCAGCAGCAAAGATATCCCCGCAGTCCCCCTCTAATCAGCCTCTGGTTCCCCACACCATCTGTGGGCTGAGAGCTCTGGAAGCAGCCAGTACTCCTATGACCGCTGGCCCTAGCACAGTCCAGGGCTGGTCTCTCAGCCAAATCTGACAGATCTTTTACACTGACTTTCTAAGTTGTCTTTGGCATGTGTGGATTGAGAAGTCTGGAAACTGCCACAGCTGCCCCATGTTTCAATCCTCTGAAGTCTGCTCCAAGTCTGCTGGGGCTCTGTCTGTGCCTGTGTGGCCCACACTGAACTGTGCTCATCTCCCAGTCTGGAACAACAGACCTTTCCTATTAACCATCCAGGTTGCCTTGGCCTGGAAATTTGTTTCATTTTGTCTTTTTGTGGGTTCTGCTGCTCTAGAATTTGTTTAGAGTCATTTTTACAAGCATTTGGAGGGGTTTGGGGCAGAGCTCAATTGAGTCCCTGCTTTTACTCTGCCATCTTGACTCCACCCTCTCACCATATTCTTTAATTCTGCATCATTACACCATTTGTGGCATTAGATATTATGTGTACCTTTGATGAAAAATTGTTTTTCCAAGTCTACCTTTAATTATAGCCTATAAGATTTTTTTACATATAAATTTAATTCTTTTTCATTAAAGTACACTTTTATCCAGTGAATATCAAACTATATATATTACAATCAATTTTTTTCCAAAATAAAACATGTATTACCCTATAAGTTTTCATTTTTTTGTTTCATTGTTAAAATAAATTTTGATGGACATATGTAGTTTTTACATCTTCTCCATTTCTTATTTAATTCCTCCTGCTGTTCCAGAAAGATATACCATATATTGTGTTTTTTTAAAGAAATTAAAAAATATATTAAAATTGCTCAAAATATTGAAAAAAATTTAAAGAGTAAGTAATGTTCTGCATTTGCAGAATTCAGCTTTGTTCCCACTCAGCTCCGTAAAGGATTGAGAGAAATATATTCTCAATTCATCCTCTGGACCATGTTCTTTGTAACTTTGCAATATTTGTTTTCAATTGTTTTGGAGTTGTTCTTTCCATTTACATTGATATAGTCATTGCATATACTGTTTCTTGGTTCTGCTTACTTCACTTTGCATCAATTCATATAAGAGTTTTTGTTCTTCTCTGTATTCATAGTATTCACAATTCTTTACACTGATATTATTACATTCATATAGTCTATAGGTTTTCAGTGAGGTTTATTCAAGTGAGTTTCCCATCTAATAAAGCATGCTGATGTCTATGTCCTGTATGCATTTACTAAAATTGAGTAATTATGTGGCATGATTTGGGTTGCAGCAGTCTATCTCCACTTAGGGACTTCTATAATTTTAGAAAAATATCTGCTACTGAATATGTCAATATATTATCTAAGGTCATTGTTCTCACAATGTGGACAAAAACTCCATGTTTCCTGGAGTCAAAACTCTCCAAAATATTTCTCAATGGAAGTTTACAGTCTAAAGCACATGCACAGATCTTAAATGTTCACTGTGTCCTCTTCCAACAATGTTTTTGGTGTAACTCTGAAAAGCAGGTTAGAACAGCAAAAAGTACCTTTTTCCAACCTTCAATATGCACTTTTAGTATTGTCTTGTCTATGAGAGAAGCACATTTTTCTTTTTTTCTAGTTTCAAATACTTTATTTTTTTCCAGTTAGGTAAAAAAGTATATATTTATATGTATTTGCTTTTTGGTGAGGCAACTGGGGCTAAATGACTTGCCCAGAGTCACACAGCTATTAAACGTGAAGTGTCTGAGGCCAGATTTGAACTTAGGTGCCCCTGATTCCGAGGCCAGAGCTCTATACACTGTGCTACGTAGCTGCTCCATAGAAAAAACAATTTTTAACATTCATTTAAAAATATTTTGAGTTCCAAATTATCTTTCTTCCTAACCCATCAATGAAAATGTGAAGAATTTTATGTAGGTTATACAAGTGCAACTATGCAAAAGATATTCAAAATCACAGAAAAAAAACCCCTAAAAAACAAAAACAGAAATAAAGCTAAAAAAATATGTTTGAGTCTACATTCAGGCTCCATCACACCTTTCTCTGGAGGTGGATAGCATTTTTCATCATGTCCCTCAGAAATATCTTGGATCATTGTATTGCTGAGAATAGCTATGTCATTCACAGATGATCATTGTACAACATTGTTCTTGCTACATAGACTATTCTCCTGTTTCTGTTCACTTCACTTTGCATCAGTTCATGTCTTTCCAAGTTTTTCTGAAAGCATCGTTTCTTATAATACATCACAATTATATGCCACAATTTGTTCAGCCTTCCCCAATTGATGGGCATCTTTTCTTTTTCCAATTCTTTGACACCACAAAAAGGCCTGCTATAAATACTTTTGTATAGATAGATTTTTTTTTTTATCTCTTTGGGATACAGACCTAGTAGTGGTATCGCTGGTGAAATAATATGCATAGAATTTTATAGTCCTTTTGGGCATAGTTCCAAATTGCTCTCCAGATGATTGGATCAGTGTAACATTCTTCACAGTTGGAAAGATAAAGTTGATGAGATTGTTGTCAGTCTTTAAACAAAAAGGTAGAATGCCTGGGGTGTGGGGGTAAAGTAGGATGTACATATACCACAAAAAGGCAAAAATTCAGTCCCAGATCCTACCTGGTGATAAAGGCAAGGATTGGAGGAATCTTGGGACTAAGCTGGTTATAAAAGGGTAAAACAATTTTTTTCTTGAGATACTCATTGTATTCCAGCGCACCTCTGCTTCATCACTGTAGTTTTTTGTTAAATTATTTCTGAGACTTTGGGGGTTGGAGGAAAACCAACCAAAATAAAGATAATCTTTATTGCTAGATTGGTGGTGAGTGTGGAATAAGGATGGCAGCATAGTTGTTCAGTCTTTAGCTCCATGTTAGTCCAGGTTCTTGTAGCAAAAAATAATACTCATGTAATCCTCTTTCCAATAACATTAAAGGTACATGTTATAACTGGCAGCTCTTTCATCTAGGCCAAGCACCACAAGATGGGCATAGGTCAAGGAACGTGAAAGGCTCTAACAAATTAATGTCTTAAGAAAAAATAATAATTCAGCCCCTTTGAGGAGAGAGAGCCTAAGGCACTGGCCCCTGTAGGTAGAATCCATGAGTATACTGCTAGAGAATCTATCACTAGAGGGAGGAAGCAGAATAAGATCATGCCAAGCCTGAGAGGACTGCTTCTGGTATGTGACAATTAAGGATAGCAAGTACACCATCTTGGAGCTTCCTATTTCATTGATTATTCTTGCTAAGCTCAATCATTTCTGCCTGTTGATGGAATGGATATGAGTACTGTCAGTGCCTAGTCACATGGGCATTGACTGATTTAAATGACTGATAGAACAGTTAGGCATGTTTTGAGGTCTTCAGAAAAAAGTAGCACATTACTGTAAAGCATGTTCATTATTTTCCAAGAGTTCTCTTCTGCCTTCTCTCCCTAGAGTTTCCAAACAAAATTTCATCATAAAATATGTAACACTTTACATTAAATATTTTGAAAAGGCAGGCTACAAGCCAGAGGTAAATTTGTACTGTAATGTAAATGAGGGTAAAGCTCCTCACCTTGTCTCTAAGTCTGGTATTCAGTGAATGTCACTGCGCGACACTTTGAACAGTCTTTTTAGTCTTTCACATAGAGGTGTGCACATTCTACTTTGTCAACTATGCAGATTTGTTAATTGATAGTGTTCATGTCATCTGCTGTCAATGGAGATGAGTTAGAATAAAGAAAACAGCAACAGGAGGAATGAGTTTTTAATATATACAAACATGTATGTCATCACCAAACTCATGCTGAAAACAATACAGAATAGTAAGGACAACACATCAAAATGAAGGAAAGCTTCTTAATTAACTCTGCATTTGACTTCCAGTTGGGAAAAAATTCTCAAAAAATATAAAGAAGATAAGACATATTTAAATGAAATCCTTCCAAGCTGAGTTCTACACTCCTCTATGCTTCCTTTTTTTTTCCTTTCTCCTACTTAGGGGAGAGATAGAGAGAGAGAGAGAGAGAGAGAGAGAGAGAGAGAGAGAGAGAGAGAAGGAGAGCAAAAAGGAGAGGGAAAAGGAGAGGAAGAGGGAGAGAAAGGTGGGGAAGAGAGAGACAGAGAAAACAGAGAAAAAGAGACAGAGACAGGGACAGAGACACAAAGAGACAGACTGAGACAGAGACAAAGAGACAGAGATGGAGAGACAGATGGGACGAGAGAGGAGAGTGACAGAGAGACAAAGAGACATACAGAGAGAGAGACTGAGACACAGACAGAGACAGAGACACAGAGATAGAGACAGAGAGATGGAGACAGAAAGACAGAGATAAAATATGCCGAGCTATAATGGAGCAATGACTCCCTTTCATGACAAATTTCAAAGACATATAAAAAATGTATAATTAGTACAAAAACTTCCTGAGGGTTTTGCTGTTATTGCCTAAGAACAATGTTCTTTAGTGGAGTCAATGTCACACAATGATAAGTACATTCAATTTGAAATCAAAGGACTTTGGGTTACATTTTTCCTCTGATGCTTACTACCTATGTATTTTTGAGCTAGTCATGTAACCCCTCACTCTAATTTAGTATCCTCATCTGTAAAATGAGAGTTTGGACCATATGCCCCCTGAAGGCAGAAATATATGACCTTTTGAACTAACCCTTTAAATTAAATGTCAAAAATATTATAATACAGGAATCTGACAGCTATGAAAATACACCCAGCAACTCAGCTTTGCAAGTTTTTTTTTTCTATTCTATTTTTTTCCACTGTGTCAGACAAATTTGTCAAAATAGTAGAAACAGGGACCAGGAATTGATGCCTATTTGGACATTCTAACTTCTTCTTCACTATATGGTACAGCTCACAGTATTTGATCCACAAAATATCTATTAAAATCATGAACTGCATCTTTACAATTGGTATGTGGAACACAGATCAGTAATCTCTGGGTGGATGGAAACCTGATGGTCCAGCAAATTTTGTTCTCCTCCTTTGATTTTCTACTCCACAATCTGTGCCTCAGAAAATTGTCTACATTTACACTCAGGCATTTTGTATTGGTTTAGTTAAAAGGATTGAGTTAACATTGCACATTAGGAAGCAAGTGCTAATTCTCTCTGCTTATTCTTTGTGCTCTTTCAATTCATCTTTTATAGGACTTTAATAACATCATGTATATTTTTTTTTGAGGCTGAGGGATTGCTCTCTTCTTGCTTCAAAGTCAAACTCAAACACAGTTTTTTTCTTTTTTTTTAGTTAAATGTTCATTAGTTTTTTTATTTTTATTTTCAGGGAGAAGTTTGAGCTTCAAGTTTTCCAAGTGAAATTTCCTTGATAATACTGTATTCATCAAATCTTGTAATAAAAGCAGTATTTTGCCTGGGCTTATGTGAGGGATTGTCTGATGTTGGCTATGTGCCACATGGGGGTTGTGGCAAGATGGGGCAGGGACAAGATATTAGGAAGTAACCGGAGCTCACAGTCCCGAGGCAGGGGGCTGTGCCATGTGGAGTTGTGGAACTGAGATAGGAACTGGATACGGGGAAGTAACCGGAGCTCACGCTCCCAAGGCAAGGAGTTGTGCCATGTGGAGTTGTGGTGAACTGGGGTAGGAACAGGATATGAGGAAGTAGCCAGAGCATGTGCTCCTGAGGCAGGGGGCTGTGCCATGTGGGAGTGGGACGGCAGAGAACAAGCTCCCTTTGTCTAGTCCTCTCCCTAGGTGCAGCGCTAACCCCAGACATCTCCTTCCGGTATCTGATCCTACAATCAATCACTAGTAGGCAGGCTGGGGAGGAGGGGCTAGGAAGGTATATAAGTGGCGGTAGGGGTTGGAGCTCGCTCTCTTGCTCCTGCTCTTGCTTTCCTGCTTGGCCTTGCTGTGATGGTCTCTGAATAAAGTTCGAGTGCTTGCACCTCCCGATCGGCTCCTCTCTATGTTTATCCGGGTGGGTTCCGAAGACTGGTAAGTATGACACTGGCAGCCTGCTCCTGTTAGAAGGAGAGTGCATGGCGGGACTGGCACAGGCTTATCCTTGCACTTATAACATTTCTCCTTTACAAATAACCTTACAGTTATTTATGTACAAGTCTTATCTTACCTAATAAATTGTAAACAATTTGAGAGTAAGATCTGTGTCATATCTGTCCTTATGCTTTCAGGGACTATACACTTGCATATACAAAAGGTACTTAAATGTCTATTGAAATAAATTAAATTCAGTTTGATTGAACTGATATCAGTTTTTAAGTTCATCTATAGACAAAGTAGTGGTCTGGGTCTTTAAAACAGGACTACCCTATGAATTGTATGTTCAAACAATTCAAGGGTCAGAAGATAGTAAATTGTGTGTAAACTGTGTATCCTTATAGCGAATTGTGGGGCTTTGAAGGCAATTCCACTGTACTCCCCTTTAATCTTCCTCCTTTTGTGCCTGAGTATAGGCCACTGTGGAGAGTTGTAACCTAACTATGACCTGGGCGAATCACAGACACAGCTATTTAGGTACCATTGGAAAAATCCACCTTATCATATTCTACCCCTTGGTGCTTCTGGAAAACTTTCCACCTACCTTCTCAGGTGACATTGGGAAAATTCCACTCTCCCTTCTGTCCCTCAGATCACCTCATGGCTGGTGCAAGCCCTCTTCAGAGGTCAAACTCTGTTTTCCAGGTGAGTGATCAATAAGACTATCCCCCAACAACACTTTTTCATTTGGAATGGGACAGAATAAGTTGCTTAAGATGAATACACATGGATGTATTGCATAGCTAATCTCCTCACTTTTTCTTTCTCCCCAAACCTTCCATTCTTCCAAACTTTTCTAAGTCTGTCAAGGGCACCCTCATACTTCTAATCAAGTAGGTTCACACTCTTAGTGTGTCTGTCACTGGCTCCTCACTTTCACGCATTCCACATTTCCAAGCTGTTACCATATCCTCCCCTCTTTATTACAGAAAGAGTTAGATCTATTTGTGACTCCAAGGCAGTTAATTTGGTATACGATATAAATGCAGCCAAGAGGTTGAGACTTCTGCCTGAAGGTGTAGCACACTTAGGATATGTGATCTTATCATAACAATCAAATCTTCTTGACCTCAGTTACCCTTAAGGAATTGGTAACTAAAATAAATGTATTTTGTTGAAATGCATATTTGTAATAATATAAGAAAAAAAGTGATGTATTAATCCTCCTAGAACTCAAGGTACATTCTCTGGAAATGGATCTTACTGTTAAGAGAGTGGTGGGGGTTAGGACTCCACAATGGAATATTGTAGCAGACTACAATTGAGCTTATACATCAACTCATTTTTTACCCTAGTATCCCACTCCTAGGAAGAGAACAGAGTACACTGCTACTGAATTGTGATAGCCAATCAGAGTTATCTACCAACTCAAAGTTATCGTTGCAATGATAGTAATACTTAAATATGTAAACAATGTAAGTTATATCAAATAAACTAACCTGACTTAAAAAGGAAAATAAATTAGAAAACTTTATCTTTTTCTTTGATAGAGAGGTTCTTAAGTTGGCCTTTTGTGAACTTTGTCAACTTTGTTGACATTTTTATAACTATATTTCAATATAATTGGTTAACTTTGTGATCTTTTACATTTTATTTTATGCATTTAAAAACATTATTTTGAGGATGTTTTGCTAGGTTTTACCAGATTGCCAAAGGAGTCTTCCCATAGTCTGATCTAAAGGAGCACTGTGAATTCAAGACATCCAAGGAAAAATACTGGATGGTGAAACTTTCTATACATCCCTGGCAATAAAAAGAATGCCTCAATCAATCATGGATTGACTTCCAGATTGGAAAACAGGTCTATTATACTGCCCTATCTCTCTAGGCTCTCTCTCTTTCAAAATTGGCTGTCTCACCCCAAAATACATTAAAGTTGGAAGGTTAGGAATGTGCTGAAAGGGGTTACTACATTGCTACAACTCAGTCTCAGTGTTCTTGTGGGTAACTCTGGCATTGGGGAGCTATATGTCTGTTACTCACAGCTATAATTCCTAAGCTGTCACTTATCTGCCAAGATGACACTCTTAACTCTTACTAAAGTTTATTTTCTTCATCTTTTATTTTCACATCACCCAGATTTACACTTACATACATCCTTTGTTCCAGAGAGACGTCCTCATGACAATTATTTTTTTAAGAAAAAGAGGAAGTAAAGGTCAAAAAATCAGCAAAACCTATTAACAATCAAACAAATTAGAAGTTATATTCACTGTTCAATATCAATAATCCTCTTTGGAAAAAAAGTTAGGGGGAATATTGTCTCATTTATTTTATTGTGTCTAGCTCAGGAGTGGGGAACCTGTGGCCTTGAGGACACTTGTGACCCTCTAGGTGATCAAATGTGGCCCTTTGAAAGTATACAAATGACTGCACTGGAGGGCCACAAGTGGTCTCAAGGCTGCAGGTTCCCCACACTTGGTCTAGCTTTTCTTTATGATTTTGCAACATTCAGTTTCAAATTTACTGCCGAGAACGTAAAGGGAAAATAATATGTAAAATGACAGCACACCATAATCTGAGGCAACAGTGGCCCACTGCTACAAGCAGTTCATGGTGATGAGTGGGGCTGAACTCACTGAAACTACCAAAGTGGCATATGTCAGGAAATCTGTGTTCCCAGGATGACTCACAATTCTGGATAGCAGGAGTTGTTGACATTGATTTGCTTAAGTAACATTTTCTACCAAAGTCACTTGCTGGCTGCTCTACTTAAATAACTTCTTGGTTGACCTTTAAAGCAATGCTTTTTTTTTTTAAGCAAAAGTTCTCCTAAGCCTGGGGTGTACAGAGTTATACTGGTATGCTTCCTTGACTGACATCTGAAGTGTTTCTTCTCCTCAAGTTGTAAATGGAGTAAAGTGCAAGGCAAACAAACTCTAGATGGTATTTCTCTTTCTTGGGTCCCAGGCATGAATAAAACACAAGGCATACAATCCACTCATTTCCCTCACAGTTAAGCAAGGTAATTCTTCCTTTAATTAGTAATACTTTTTCTCCTATCAGTTCAGTTCTCAGCAACAGCTGTAGATTCTGTCATCTTATGGCTCGGAAGGCGATCTGGAAGAACCAGAGGTGGAGGGGAAGAAAGGCAATCTCTGAGTCTAAACACTTTGATGTTAATTTGTTTGCTTTTCTTTGAGCTTTGTGCTCAGCTAATTTTGGATGAAACTCAATTCTCATACAGCAGAAGCAGTCTAAATTCTGTTCACTGTTAATCTCGGTTTAGTGGACTTCACCTCCCCTCTACCAGACTCCCCCTACCCTGCTTCCATCTCCCCTCTATGTCTCTCTTTCTCTCCTGAAAACAGCAGGGGGCTGTTTTTTATTTTTTTTTTTTGTTTTTTTTTTCCAGTTTCTCATTCTTACTTCAAAAACAGTTTCCTAGGGGCAGCTAGGTGGTGCAGTGGATAGAGCACCAGCCCTGAAGTCAGGAGGACCTGAATTCAAATGTGGTCTCAGGCTAAACACTTGACACTTACTAGCTGTGTGACCCTGGGCAAGTCACCTAACCCCATTGCCTAGCCAAAAAAAAAAAAAAGAAAAAGAAAAAAAAGACATACAATGAAAGAGGCATAAATACAAGTTCAGTAGAGCTCTCACCTTGGAGTCAAGAAGATCTGAGTTCAATTCTTATTCCTGACACTGGTTGTGTGATCCTAAGTAAGTCATTTAACATTTCAATTTTTTAGGCCCTCTATGACTATAACTTTCAGACAAAGTCCTAACATATTAGTAGAGAGAGTTTTTTCAACTGATTTTGATGCACTTAGGGCTACATTTTTTTTTAATTAAAGCATCTATAAGACCCTGTGTTTTTTTTTAAATCCAATACTTCTTTTTTTCATAATCAACAGCATATAAGCACACTATTCCCTACATATTTCACTTAATTGTAAAATAGTAAAAATGTATTTATTGTTGAATATCATTTATAAATTTTGGTGGTTCTTCACTAATATCTTCCTCATAGAAAATGTCCTTGATTCATGTACAGGTAATTTCCACAAAGATTTTATATACATGAGTGAGTTGCCTTATAGTTTAGTAGTTCATTAATTTTTTTCACTCAGTATTTTGGAGCATTAATAAGGTCTGAGATTTCTGTCCACACCATTGATATCTTTCCTTTTTTCAAACAAATTGTGTATCAGTCTCTCTATACCTTCACCATCATGTTGACTCCATCATGTATTTCTACTACTCTTGGGCTAATCCAGATATTTCCCTCATCATTGTTCTATTTATTGCCATTTCCATCTCCTTAATAGACACAGCTTGGATGGTGATGTTAGGTTCTAAGTACAGTGTTTTTTACTGTCATTGCTAGAGAAAATAGTTCATTAAAACTTTTTTTGAAAAAAAAAGTTCAACTCTTGGGGCAGCTGGGTGGCACAGTGGATAGAGCACTGGCCCTGAAGTCAGGAAGACCTGAGTTCAAATTCAGCCTCAGACCAAACACTTGACACTTACTAGCTGTGTGACATTAGGCAAGTCACTTAACCCCAACTGCCTTTAAAACAAAAGTTCTGACAAGTCACAGGTGTGATTGTACAAAGACATCTGGCTCAGCAATAATTCTCATATCAATAACAATTTTTAATGTCATTAAAATATAATGCATTTAATAGTGTTATTTGTTACTCTCTATGTCCAGCTCTTGTCAATTCTCTTTTGAAGAAAATGTTCATGATATAGATGTATGAAACTTATTTTTATAGAAATATTTAGACTCTGCCATTATTTTTCCCAGCCTACTTGATATATATCTCCCCAAACTCATCTTTTGAGTTTTCATTGAAGTCATCAAATATCAGCTTATATTGATTTGATTTTGAGAGTATTCATAAGTTCTTCATAGAAATTCTCTACCACATCATCTTCTTCAACCAATGGTGGTATACAAGCTACAAATATTGTCAGAGAGTATTTTTGCAAATACTTATTATTAGTAGCAAAATACTTGATAACCAAATATCACAAGAAATAATGTTTTTGTTTGCCTCCTGAAAATAACATAAAAGCCGCTCCACTAACTTATTTGTTTTCTTCTTCAAATAACATTTCTGAATTATTCTTTAGTTCAGTTGCAAAATTCTTCTTTTATCTAACTTCAATTATAGAAAATATATCAATACTGATATGATTGAGCTTTTCTGGTACTATGTCTAATCATTGGTCACTGGATAAATCAAATGATTTATTGACAATCTATTAACTGGGATTCTTATCACCATCTGCCCCTTTTCCTACCACTCTGACATCACCATTATAGATCCAAATTGAGGCCACAAAAGAGTAGGGGACATTTTTACTTTTATTCTTTTTCTATGGATTGCCATGGCCAAAATAAATTCTTCATCAGCTATCCAGCCTATTTGTAATGTAATTCTCCATAGCTGGTTAAGTTACTTCTGAGAAAAGAGATCCAATTTGTTACCAGGGCCATACTCAAAGCCTTTACAACAAAGTAGCATATGCAAATACTTATGATCCATTGTTCTAACTTTCAAGACTCCAGAGTCACCTCTTTGCCACTCTTAGTCATCAAAGTAAAACTTTGTAGAAGATTATATGTATATAATTGACACACACACATACACTGAGTGATATATGTATATATAATATATATGCATGTATATATATATGCATATATACATATAACAGATATATACACATATAGATAATGTCTTACTATGCTACTATGTACATACACATTATATACTACTACACACTACAATCATATCTATCTATTCTATGGAATTCTCAGTTCCTTTTTTTCTGATGGAGGGATCTAATCAAAAAAGTATGAAGACCACTATTCTAGAGAATGAGAGAACTCTAAAATTATTGTACTATGAGCTAGAATGTTCACATGCATTCTTCCATTAATGCATTTTATTCTTTTCTATTCAACATGAAGAAAATAGGAATATGATTTTTCAAACACCAGAATTGGTAAATTTTCACTCAAATTTTCTATTCAGGCACAAAACAACAAATTTGTCACCTGCGAAGTTTGATATAAATAGATGCACATTAAAGTGAGCAGAATTTTTTTAATAACATGACTGTAAAGAAAAAGAATAAAAAACAAGAGACTTGAATTCTGATCAAAGCAATGAGTGACCTTGATTCCAAGTGATGAATGATGACACAACGTATTCACTTCCTGACAGAATGATGATTAATTAAAATTTTAGCAATAGCATAATTCTCTCTACTTACATATGTCACATCATTTTTTATTCATTAAATTATATTCAGAAAAGAAAAAAATAACTAATATAGACAATGTCTTTATAAAGTAGCAGAATATGCAGTATTTTTTTTAATTGCACTATGTATATAAACCAATGACCAAGACCAGGAGGCAATAATAGAATGATAAATCACATCTAAAATAACTTCAAAATACTTAGGTAATTCTAATAAATTGACAAAAATACACAGAAGAACTACATAACTATAATTACACAACATATCACAATATGCCTGCCTGTTGCATGGGGGAAAATGTCCTGTATTGGGTATCAGAGGTCCTGGGTTCAAATCCTGCATCTGACACTTGCTACCTATATCCACTTAGGCAAGTCTCTTCATGCCTCAGTTTCTTCTATAAAATGAAAAAGTTGGACTAGATGACTTCTAAAGACACAGCTCTAAATCCATCATGCTATAATACACAAGAAGTTGGCAGCAGAAGAAAAAAAGTAGTATCCAGAGCTCTTTTTTTCCCCCAATCCTTTGTGCTTTCCTCCACACATTGTCTACTAACCCAGTCAGGAATGAAGTTTATGCTGTTTTGTGTACATATCACTGTGAGCATGTGAATACACATACACACAAAGAAACACATACATTTTGACTTTCAGATAACCCAGTTTTAAGTATAAATTCCAGATAATTGATGTTGGTTTTCTCATAGAGGTCTGGGATAGTCTTTTTTGAGAAACAATGTCTCCTCTCTCACGTTTTTGCCATTTTTCTCTTGTGTTTTAGTCATGTCAGAACTGATAGAAAATAAAAATAAAAACAATTCCAATGGTTGTCTTTGTTGTTAGAGAAGGAATGGAAGAGAAGGTTGATTTAGTCACAGATATTTCTCTTCCTTTCTCTCGATATTATTTCTTTAGGGGAAATGGAAAATTTGGGAAAAGGAGTTTTATTATTATTTCTCCTTACATGGTATATTAATTCCAAGTTGCTTACAAAAATCCTTTTTAGACTACAAAGTAAAGAGAATTCTTTTTCAAGATTGCTGTTGCACATTAGTCTACAATAACTCAGAATGTGTTAGTGAATTTTATATCCTTGTTTATCTCTTTCTCAGAAGACTGTGGGTGGAGAATAGAATTTGCCTCTTACATTTATAGGTAGCAATGCATCATTTTTCATACATTTAGATTACTTTTTCCTGAGGGTAAAAAAAAATATATCTTTCCATAATATGAAAAAATATTTTAAACAAAAGAAGCTGTGGAGTTGGTATTGATCCCTTTTTTTTGTAAATTATTTTATTGAAAAGAAAGTAACATACATTTATTACGCATATGCTGTGTACCAGGGAGTGTGCTAAGCACTTCACAATGATTATCCACACAACAATCCAGGGAGGTAGGTCTTGTTATTATTTCCACTTTAAAGTTGAGGAAACTGAGGCAGATAGCAATTAAGTGACTTGCCCAGGGTTAAACAGTTAGGAAATGTTTGAGGATAGATTAAACTCAGGTTCTCCTGACTCCAGGCTCAGTATTCTATCTTTATCACATTAACTATTACATAAGTGAACTTTAAAAGGAAGTGTGATAAAGGCTCTAGAAATTTGTTGGGCCCTTTGCCTTGGCCTAACAGAAGAAAGAGGGTCACTACTATTATTTTCATTATACTAAGTTTCTGAGCATTTAACTTCCTTTCGTTAATAGAAGTCACAATACATTTGTATTTTTTTTATAAATAATAGAGACAATTGAATCAAGATGAATTTTTTTCCTCTAAGAATAAAAAAAAAACAGTCCTTGTTCAATACAAATGATACTGGTCAAACAATCCCTTTTAAATTATTGTGGGAATGTATTTTGTATTCTCCATTTCCAGTCCCTGAAACCCCACATGTGGCTCCCTTTGAAATGCAAGGAGGGGTAATGGTCTATTAAGAGCAACTCTCTCAAAAGAAAGCATTACGAATGAGTAGCTGTGCAACAGATCATTTGTTTCTTAGGTACCATTCTTCAGTTTTATTCAAATCTGCCTGGATGCTAGTTTTCTGACTGTTAGCTTCTTGCTCATCTCTTCTGCTATTATTTCTCTGCTTCTTTCTGGATGATTTGGCTTATATATCAGTATTTAATCTTGACTACTTTCTCAACTTTCCTGTCATTACTCCCTTTTTGCCCATGATCTCTGGAGCTGCGAATTCCTGACTATAAAGCAATACTCCCTTATTAATTCTGTTTCCGGGCCCTTAAGAACTGCCATCAAGTCCTTGTTTTCCACTTAATGGAAGTGGGATCTAACAAAAAAAGGGATTCATTCCCTTTATGATATAACCTAAAGGATATATTGAAAGTTCTTTTTCATGTCTGTTGCCCCTAATTCTGGCCTCAACTGACTCATGCCTATTTTTCAAGAATTAGAAATCAATTACTCTAATTAATCAGTTTTTCCTTGTGCAAATGTTAATATTCCTGGGGGGGGTGAATATCAAGTTCTTTCCAACAACTACAAGAATGAGACACCAAATAAATAAATTTTGATAAACAGAGGAAGAAAATAATAAGACTGTCACTTTGCTTGGTGCCAGAGCCAACAAAAAGAGCAATAACGTGGAGTTGAGGGGAGAGGAGAAAGAAGAGAATTGTGCCACAATGCAAAATCAATCAATCGATCTTTATTAAAAATCTATTACATGCCATGCACTGTGCTAAAGAGAAGAGTTATGAAATGGAAAGTTGGTAGGCCTTGAAAGACAAATTTCAACCACTTCACAGTCTTTCCTTATACCCTAACTCACTCCTCTTTGCAATCATCTTTAAGTGGATTCAAATCCTAAATTAGTTCTTCTTTCCAGGACTATAGCTTGTGATTCCATTTTATCATTTCTCATTTGCTTTGAGAATTGTGTTTTCCCAGTGCCATGCTCCTCTATTCTTCTCTTTTACTTGCCTTTAAATGTTGCATAAAGACTTGCAGTGCCCTTTCAACAATCCATTCAATACACCCAGTCATAGACTTCTTGAATCCCAGTGAGGCAAAGGCAGAGTCTAAGAAAATAATGGTTTGTTCCATTTTCATTTTTCTTTTTATTTTACAACTTATCCATCAAGTAATAGAGTGTTTTGCCCCCACCACACACAATTTCTAAATTCAAGACACAGCTTACTATTGAAACAGTTAACACCCTTACTTTCAATGTTTGGTATTGTATTACAAAGTTAATGTTTTTAAATGTAGTTTCTTGTTTATTGATTCTAGGCAGTGACCTTCAAATTTCTCTTTTAAAGTGTTATTTGTTCTTTAATATTAATTTGAATAAAATCATAGATTGAGTGTATTTGCTTAAATGCATTATTCATAAAAAGATGTTTTATTTACCACGGGGGGGCTTATCTTTATATGATAATGCTTTAATCTTAACAAACACTGTGTACCTTTCTTATACAATTCTAATGGAAAATAACACAGGCATGGAGAGAAAATAAGTACACCATTATTTTGTTTGGCTTCAAATGAGGACAAGGTTGTGACACAGATCAAACAAGCATGGGAGGGTAAAAATTCTGTTACCACACTTGAAAGTTACTGTGGTTTTAAGGTTTCTGTGTCCCTAAACTTAGTGATTTTATAACTATTAATATCTTGAATATACTGTGGTTTATTCATACAAATAATTTTACAAATGTCATCCCATTGGATTACTGTTGTGAGTTCCATAAGGGCAAGGACAGTGTTTTTGTCTTTCTTTGTATCCTTAGCACTTAGTACAACACATGGAATATATTAAAGATTTAACAAATACTTTTTTTGACTGGCTGATCCTCATCAAACAAACAAAACTTTAGGTACTGTGACTATCCCCATTTTGTAGATGACCACACTGAGGCACAGATGAATGAATAAGAATGATGGGATCCCAAAATTGGCAGAAACCTTAGAAGTCATTTACTCCTAATGAACTTGAATAAAATCCCATCTACTGTTAACTCCACAAATGCTCACTCAATTCTCTATAAATGTTAGATATTGGAACTTTCTCAGAGAGATTTCCTGTTTATGCTGGCTATTTTGATTTTGCTATTACAAGATATTTTAATGCTATTTTATCAATATGTTATGTTTTATAATTTCATCTATCACTTGTATGGTTAAGAATTATTCACTTCATAGATGTGAAAAGTATAATCATTTATACCAATTTTAATATTTATATCGTTTCTCCTTTTGGAATTTTTGTGGTATTGTGATAAATACAGGTCTAAATCTATTTTCTGCCAATTTGCTTTCCAGTTTCCCCAGTAGTTCTTATCAGAGACCCTCCCCAAGTAGCTTGCATCTTGGGCTTATTTATTATCAATCTACTGGAGAATCTTGTCACAAGACAAATAAGGCAAAGGACTATATTTCCTCCAGTGCCTTCTAACTCTTGGGGAAAAGAAAAAGAAATTGAGTGTCAGAAGTAGAGAGTAATTATAGATTTTCCTATTGAACAAGAAAATAAGAAGACAAATAATCTAACATCTTTCTTTACTAATAGTGGACAATGTTACTTCACACACCTTACCCCATCTTATTGCAGGATGGACAAACAAACATAGAAGTTTATCTTTTAGGAGTCATTCATGTATTTCCAAGATGCTGCAGTCTCTATTGGTGTATACCAACAACATGCAATAGACTTCAACTTTCTTCAGCCATGTACTTAGGACTGGGAGAATAATAAAAATGGAAATGCATTTTGCCTGTGACAACCCTGATATTAGACTAAGCAGAAAATACATCCACAATACCCACTCCATCTTCCCTCACTCCTACAAATGTGACAGAAATTAGTGCAACACACTTAGAGTAGAAGAAGATGAGGCATGTGACTAGGGGGATGGACTTGAAGTAAAGGGACTGGCAATAACTTCCTGGCTAGTCCTTTTCACTCAGAAATTACTTGTGACTGGGAATGAAGACAATGGAAAACAAATTCCCTAAAGTGGGTGCATGTTGGTACAGTATTGAAGTCCAGCCCCTACAATAACCCACCAGCAAAGGGAAAGGAATTAGGCAATGAATGACAGAGGAACAAAAGGAAAAGAGACTAAAACCACCTATAATCTTAGGAAGAAGAAAATTCATTTAAACCTTAAGCAAAAAAAGATACCAGGGAGATATTAGGAAAAGTACCAAAACTCTAAATGATGGCACATATCTCTAAATAAATATTACAAGAAAAAGGATACTGAGCCAACATTTTGTGAAACACAAAATAGTACAAAAACATCAGAATCTTGGGAGAACAATTTAGATGACAACAAGTGGCAAAATTTCTATCTTACACAGGAGAGATAATTAGTTGAGAAGAAAACCTTGGATCCATGGTGGTTAGTCTCTCCAAAGAAGCAAAAGAAAGGACAAAAATATTGGAAACAAATAAATTGAATCCAGAAGAAGATAAACAAACCAAATAACGTTAGAAGTGTATATACAATAGTGATACAAGCAAATCACATTGCTCTTGAAGAATAGTTTCATAGAGTCAATTTTAGGTTCAAACATTTTCCGAAAGAATAGGACAAGTGAAAAAACTTGAACAACATAATTCAAGAATAATACAAGAACTCCTGAATACAGAAAACAAAGAACCAATCAAAAGGTTATTTGGGAGGTTGGTGGAGAGGGGTTGTTGGTGGGACAAAATGAACAAACAAACAAAAATGTATGCTTTAGAATCAAGTCATATAGTGTTTAATATAATGATTCTGATAACAGACAGCACATTATGTAGGTTATCACAAGAAAGACCTTCAAATATCAAGAAAACAAAAGTCAAGTAAAACAAGACTAATTTACATCCATTTTAACTATAGTAGATGAAAATATACATTCTAAATGGCCAGAAAGTTTAAGATGGGATTCAAAATAATATACTTAAAAATCTGAGCATAATCATCAACGAAAAAAGACAGATATTTAATAAATAGTGGCATTAGAAGGATTCTTGAGAAACAAACAAAAATATTTGTAAACGGATTATTTGACATGTAAACCCCCAAAACACAGTGATACAAGAAAGCTAAATGAATACAACTATCAAGGAAAGCAAAGATAATTACTCCATATCTAAAGACTATTAAAAAGTATGCATATATGCATGTATGTATGTGTGTGTGCATATATATGTTTACATATATGTGTGTGTATATATGTAATATATATAAAGAGAGAGAGAAAGAGAGAGAGAGAGAGAGAATAAGTGAAGAACATGGAAGAAGCAGACCTGAAATATCATGGACTAAATCCCTCTAGCTGAAAGGTACCTCTGAAAGCTTTGGCTTATTTTCTGAGAATTAGACTTTTGTAGCAACATTCTGTTAATTCTTGGATTTGGTTTTCATTTCTGACCAGACATTCCTTTGTATATTTTTTTAAAGTTGAATGAACCATAAATGCTTACAGTCTTCTCACCAAGAAAAATTTTAATATTGCTAGCTGATTAAAACATGCTCTTTAAGAGATACAATTTTTATCCATTTCCTTGTAGTAATTTCTGTTCCTAAAAATAAATAAATAAATATACAATAAAAAAGAGGAATGAAATGCGTTTGCATAGCACCAAATCCCATACTTACCTGACAAAAAATTTAATGATGGGAACACTAACTAGTCCAATTTTGTCATTTTACAGATGAGGATATGGAAATGGTAACTTGTCTAAGGTTACACAGGCACTACTTGCCAGAGTCTATGTTTGAACCCAAAACCTTTGGCTTCCAAATCTATCGTTCTTTCTACCCTTGACTCTGCACTTTCTGGAATCATGATGCCAAGGTTATCCACTGCATCCTGAGCTATTACCACTCATTTTGATTTTTGTCTTACCACTGGACTTCAATGACTCAGTTGTGCAACTCTGCCTCACTTAACTCCAATTCACATGTAAGTCAAGACATCACATGTGATGCCACTCTTCCTCTTTGAAGACCAAAGATGAACAATAATACCTTGTCTATTGTATCAATTAACCCCTAATCAACTTCTGGAAGGCATTAGAAAATGTATAATGTGTTTTAATTAGTAGGTCATAAATTCAAATTGTGCTCTTAGAACATGTCATTTTAGTCATCTTTACACTTGCCACATCTGCCTTTCTCTGTTGAAGTCCCTAAGTTCCCTACACATAACAAGTTAGTGTGGAAACAGGGCATTAAATTCACTTGTGTGTCACTCCTCAGACTGCCAGGTGACTCATTCTTTTCTTAAATCTATCCCACATTTTAGAGAAACCCAGGAATATATTTTTGCATTTTATTTCTCATTAATAAAACAATAATCTCTCATTAATTATTTTGAAACTTATCATAGCTTATAAATATGAATTAATATTTTAATAATTGAAAGAAATGTATGTCTGTATCAAATATATCAATCTTTTCCCAATGGTAATTACTTATTTATCACACTTGGAAAATACCTCAATTTCATATGACTAAATAAATATTAAGATGATATATATGAAATTTACTAATGAGCAAAATAAACAAAGAAAATTATTTGATATTTATCTATGCAAATGCCATAATCAGTTATCTGAACTCTCACTATGATGCCAGTTGACTTCTCTTTACTTGTGCAAATAGAGTATTATAATGTTCAGTATATGCAGATAGGACTAAAATCTCTCCAGAAATAATCAATACATCAGCACACATTAAGCACCTACTATATATACCAGACATTGTGCAAAAAAAGCCAAAAGACAGTCCCTGCCCTCCAGGAACTTACCATCTACTCTTCATATTTCTCCTCAAGATGAACTAAATCCAGTCTCAGAACATAAGCTATGTTGATCTTTGCTCTTTTCAATTTCTTTAACCACTACAGGAAACACACTATTCACCAGCCTCATTCCTTTTGTCTCCTTGTAGATCAAAAGTTCCAAACTATCATCATTCTTTCACTAAATAGGGAGAAATATTTTATAAGAAATTTAAAAAAATAAAACTATAAAATGCCAGTGAAAACTACTTTTCTCACTGTTCAGTTTAGTTCTTAAAGATATAGTGATAGTATCTGTAGTTTCTGAAAAAAAATGATTTGATAGTGGGGTTATATTTTCAGTTAGCAGTAAAGATGAAAATATCACTTAAACTCTTCAATTTCTTTCTTGTGATTTCATAATTCTCATATACTTTCTAGGTTCCTTTTGCTGGTATCAATTAGCTCCCTCACTGAATTAACAAGAATAAGTAATGCTGATCAGATTTAACACATTTTGGAAAGCTCACCATCAAATTCCATACTACATTAGAAAAGAAGTCTTTTCATTTGAAGTCAACAAATGGTCTGATTAATTGCTCCACAAGAAGGAGTCCTCCAATCACCCATATAATCATAACTAGAAGGTATTTTTAATACTCTAACCTACAAATTAAAACATTTATTCCTTAGTGTACAATAATTTTATTTTTAGAGGGTGAAATTCTATTCTCTATTAGGAAAAAATGTAATACATACTTATAAAATTGCTCTAAGTGTTCAATATTTCTTTTTCTTTCCTTCCTTTTCTGTAGTATATCCTACTTTTGTCCCAACTTGTGATATTGGTTAAGGATTCCTCTGCTTCTGAGTCTTATTTTCATTCATTCAATCATTTATTTGCTTGTTAAATTTTTTGCTTCTTGTCTTCTCTCCCTCCCTATCTGCCTTCCTTTCTCCTTTCCTTCCTTCTTTCTTTGTTCCCTCCCTCCATTGTTTCCTTCCTTCCCTCCTTTCTTCCTTTTTCCCTCCTTCTTTCCTTCTTTTTCCCCTCCCTCTTTCTTTTCTTTTCCTTCCTTCCTTCCTCCCTCCTTTCCTTCCTTCCTTCTTTCCTTCCTTCCTTCTCTCTCCCTCCCTTTAAATTTAAGGCACTATTGTCACCCCCCACCATTTCTATTGAAATAATTGACTCATTACTAAATTTCACCACAAATGAAAGGAGTCAAGGAAGATTATAGTTGATGAATTAATGCATAGTAAGTTACCAAGTACTACATTGGATAGTTTTATTATTTCCTTTCTCTCTCTCTCTCTCTCTCTCTCTCTCACACACACACACACACACACACACACACACACTCACAAACATTATATTATATTATTATATGATATATATTATCATTGTGTAATTAAGATTTGTGAAAGTTCATTGGATAAAATCCATAATTTTTGTGTGAATGGAATATTTTCAACAGTATAACATTGCTTTCTTCAGAGTAGAGCAGGATGATCCTTTAATACATTTAAATTGTAAAAAAAAAAAGTCTGAACTCACCAGCAATTCTTTTCATTTTTAAATACCTAAGGAATTGTGTTAAGCTAGTGAGTAGCACAGATTTTATCAAATTAAAAGTATAACAAAGTTATACATAGTATTATCTCCATATTTTTGGTCAATAGAATTTTTGAAAATACTATTCTATTGTATATTTCCCTTAACAATACAGACTTATTATATCTTTCCCCCTTAGTAATAATAAGCAATTATTTGGTGAAGTGAATAGAATCCTGGATCAGGAGTCAGGAAGATTTAAGTTCAAATCCAGATTCAGACACTTATTAGCTCCATGACTCTCAGAAGGTTATTTAAGCTTTGTATGTCTCAATTTCCTCTTCAGTAAAGTTAGAATAATATTCTTTCTTAGTGTTATGAAAATCAAATGGTGTAATTTTTCTAAAGCTCTTTTGAAAATATCAATTACTATATAAATACTAATATAAATATAAATAATTATCATTTTATTAATAACAATACATTGCTTGAATTATTTAGATTCTCTGTGCCTCAATTCTTCATCCAGTTAAGATTAGATGATTTTAAAAGTACTTTCTAGCTATAAATATATAGTTCTATGTATTATAATTACTTTTTTCCTGAGACTTTCATAGGAAGGTTGTTTTATAATGACTTCAGCTGTTCCTTATATTTCTTATATTCCTTACATACACAAAATTCCCCATTCTCATTTGGCCTCTTGTTCTCTCCTTCTGTGAGCTTCTAGTTTAATTGTTTATTTATTTGTTTGTTTATTTTCTTATTTGTTTTGCAGATAATAGTTGACCTTTATTTCTTTCTCTGTAAAACTACAATTTAAACAATGGTAATAATGAAACATGTATTCACTCATTAATTGTTACACCTTCATTGATACCATTCTGAAAGCAAAAATCCCTAGGATCCTTATTTATTGGGCCAGTTTTATATCAAAATGTGATCATCTGTGAGTAACAAAATTAAAACTCTTCTAATAGATTATGAAGTCTGTGGATTGACAACAACCATAATGATTTTAGACAATTTACAGGTAGAAAATTATTTGATAGTACCTTAATTTTTGTGTGCATATGTGTAATTCACAAGATAAAGTGTAATGGTTAATCAGCATGCTACAATGGATAAATAAGATAGGAGATTTTCGAAAAAGCTTAGCATTTCTATTCATTCCCAAAGATTGACCTCTATGGGTTTTGACCAAGGAAGCAAAAATGCTCAGATAAATTTTAATTCTTCTAAGAAAATTGGATAAAGAAGATGCTATGTTATTACTAGGTGAGAATTATTTTGGTGATTAGGAATTATTTACTTGTCACTTTAGAATGAAAAATAGGGGGCAGAGACAAGATGGCAGAGTAAAAACAGTGACTTCCTTGAGCTGTCCCCCAAACCCCTCCAAATACCTGTAAAAATGGCTCTAAACAAATTCTAAAGCAGAAGAACCTACAAAAAGACAAAGTAAAACAAATTTCCAGCCCAAGGGAACCTAGATGATTGATTGGAAAGGTCTGTTGTGCCAGGCTGGTAGAGGAACAAAGTTTAGCATGGGTTCACAGGCAAAGATCAGGCCTTAGTAAACCTGGAATAGCCCTCAGGGTACTGAATCATGGGTAGCTGTGGTGATTTACAGACTTCTCAACCAACTGAATGCCAAAGACAACTTAGAAGGGCATGGGGAGGTGGCTGCTTCTTGAGCTTCTGGCCCACAGACTGAGGGGGAATTGAGTGGCTAATCAGATGGGGATTGGAGGGATCTCTTTGCTGGTGCAGAATTCTCTTGCTTTATCTGTGCTTGGATCTGGGTCACAGATCTGGGTGATGGTCCTTGGGTGAGGAGGAGCGCTGGTATGGTGGAGCTTGCAGTGATGGTGGAAAGGGAATATTCCTCACAGTTCCAAGGCAGAAAAGAGTGTTTGTGGCCACTCATAGACCAGAGCACAGGCCCCTTATCACACTACCTTGGAAGAACTGAAAATTTATGGGTCCCTAGAAGTATCTCTGAAAACAGCTGCACAAAACCACCAAAGCTTGAAACAGTACATTCTCCACACTGGAAGCAGACCTCTACCTTAACAAAGAGTTTAATAGTCAAGTAATAGGCTAGGAATGTGAGCAAACTGAACAAAAATGTCAGACCATAGAATCTTCTTTTGGTGACAAAGATAATCAAAACATATAACCAGAAGAAGACAACAAAGTCAAAGCTCTGATATCTGAAGGCTCCCAGAAAAATATGAAATGGTCCCAGGCCATGGAATAGAATGAAAAGGATTTTGAGAAGCAAGTAAGAGAAGTAGAGGAAAAACTGGGAGGAGAAATGAGAGTGATGCAAGAAAATCATGAAAAACAAGTCAACAGCTTGCTAACGGAGACCCCAAAAAAATACTGAAGAAAATAACACCTTAAAAATAAGACTAATCCAAATGGCAAAAGAGGTCCAAAAAGCCACTGAAGAGAATAATTTCCTAAAAAGCAAAATTGGCCAAATGGAAAAAGGAAGTCCAAAAGCTTGCTGAAGAAAATACTTCCTTAAAAATTACAATGGAGCAATTGGAAGCTAGTGACTTTATGAGAAATCAAGACACTGCAAAACAAATTTAAAAGAAAGAGAAAAAATAGAAAACATGAAATATCTCATTGGAAAAACATCTGACCTGGAAAATAGATCCAGGAGAGAAAATTTAAAAATTATTGTGTTATCTGAAAGCCATGATCAAAAAAAGAGCCTAAACATCATCTTTTAAGAAAGTATTGAGGACTTCCACTTCCGGGAGCCAAGATGGAGGAGTAAAAAGATAGTCACTCTCACCCTTCCCTATCAACCTCTGAAAACCCAGAAGATATCACCCCAGGAAAAAACCTGGAACAGCTGAACCAGAAGAAAGATGGGGTGCAGCAGAGCAGTAGCTCAGGTAGCTAGAGGGATTAATGGGAAAGGCCCCTCTTACTCTGGGGCAAGGGGAGCAGTACAAAACAGGAGTTGCCCAGCCAACTAGTGGAAAGAGCCACTTTAGTACACCAGGAGGAGATTCTGGTGCCTTGGCATTCTATAGCAAAAGAGTCTCCCAATGCCTCAGCAAAAATAAGGGAAGCAGCACTACAAAGGGCCCCAGGCAGATAAGCACCTGGCAGCATTCATCTGAAAGGAGCTGAAGAAAGCAACCTAGAGATGCCCAAAAGTTCCAGCCTTGTTGATTCCAGCCCAACACCAGGTAAGCTGTCAGAACCCTACAGCCTCCAACTGCCCACCGGGGGAGATCCTGAAGCCCAGGTGGTCAAGCAGGCAAACACCAACAGCTGTACCTTCCAGTGCCTCAGTGAGGGTGGAGTAACTGGTGGAAACCAGCTCAGAAAACCACCAGGTGCCTCGGCATTCTACAGCAAAGAAGTCTCCCAGTGCCTCAACAGATATAAGGGAGGCGGCACTGCAAGGGGCCCCAGGCAGATAAACACCTGACACCACTTATCTAAAAGGAGCTAAACAAAACTAAAGGAAAGGAAAAGCAGGAAACCTAGATTTACCTGAAAATCCCAGCCTTGCTGATTCCAGCCCAACACCAGATAAGCTACTGGAAACCTACAACCTCCAATTGCCAATGTAAGAGGCCCCAGTACACAAAGCCAGTGACCAAGACCTAGGCTTCCAACACAAGAAGCTTGGGTCAGTGCCCTCTGCTCTCCAGCAGGAGAGCTTAATCTTTTTAAATGCCAGGGAATAAAGAAAAACCACGAGTAAAAAGAAATGTATGATAGATTCCTATTATGAGAAGAGTGAAGATCAAGACAGAAATTCTGAAGAGGACAACACTGTCATCAAACCCACATCTACAACATCAAAAGGGAATATAAACTGGTCTGAAGCCCAAAAAGCCTTCTTAGAAGAACTCAAGAAGGATTTTAAAAGTCAAATGAGAGAGGCAGAGGAGTCCTTTAAAAGTACAATTGGCCAATTGGAAAAAAAGTACACTGAAGAAAACAAGTCCCTAAAACACACAATTGGCCAGTTGGAAAAAAAAGTACAATGAAGAAAATAAATCCCTTAAAAATACAATTGACCAATTGGAGAAGAAAGCACAAAATCTAACACAAAAAAACAATATGTTAAAAATTAGAATTGAACAAATGGAAACTAATGACTCTATGAGAGAGCAAGAATCAGTCAAACAGTAACAAAAAAAATTAAAAAATAGATGAAAACATAAAATACCTCATGGGTAAAACATCTGACCTGGAAAATTGATCCAGGAGAGACAATTTAAAAATTATAGGCCTACCTGATAACCATGATGAAAAAAAGAACCCGGACAATATCCTTCAGGAAATCATAAAGGAAAATTGCCCTGAAGTCCTAGAAACTGAAGGCAAAATAACTATAGAAAGAATCCACCACTCCCCATCTGAAAGAGATCCAAAATTGAAAACGCCAAGGAATATAATAGCTAAATTCCAAAATTACCAGATGAAAGAGAAATTACTGCAAGCAGCCAGAAAGAAACAATTTAAATATCATGGAACCACAGTCAGGATTACATAGGACCTTGAAGCCTCTACATTAAAAGACCATAGGGCATGGAACATGATATTCCATAAGGCAAAGGAGCTTGGAATATAGCCAAGGATTAACTACCCAGTGAAAATGAGCGTGATTTTTCAGGGAAGGAGATGGATATCAATGAAATGGGGGACTTCCAAATGTTCCTGATAAAAAGACCAGAGCTCAACAAAAAATTTGATCTTCAAGTACAAGATTCAAGAGAGACACAAAAAGGTAAATGGGACAGAAAGATACAATACTTTGTTAATAAGGGCAAAATGTTTACATCCCTACAAGAGAAGATGACACTTGCAACTCTTGAGAACTGTATTGTTATTATACCATGTTAAAGGAGTATACATAAAGGGGGTGGATATAAGTTGACTTTGATATAATGATAAAAAAAATTAATCAAATGGATTAAATGGATCCAAGTAAGTGGATTAGTCTGAGCTAAAAAAAATGTACTGAGAAAGGAGGAGGCAGACAAGGGTAAATTACATTACAGGAAAAGACACAAAAACCTATTAGAGCAGAGGTAAAGAAGGGAGGGGGTTGAGGATTGTTTGAACCTTATTCTCATCAGATTTAGCTCAAGAAGTGAATAACATAATCAGTTAGGTATAGAAATCTAACTTGTACTATAGGTAGTAGGAGGGGAAAGGGGAAAGAAAAGGGAGGGGGGTTAGAAGGGAGGGAAGAAGCAATAAGGGTAAAGGGGAAGAAAAGGGAAAGGGATAATAGAAGGGAGGTGGGACCTAAGGAGGTGCCAGTCAAAAGCAAAACACTAGTGGTGGGGGGAAGAGAAAGGAAAAAGAAAAGCATAAACGGGTAAGGGAGAAAGGATGGAGAAAAAGACACAGATAGTAATCATAACTACAAATGTGAATGGGATGAACTCTCCCATAAAACAGAAGTGTATAGCAGATTGGATTAAAAACCATAATCTTACAATATGTTGTTTACAAGAAACACATTTGAAAAAGAGTGACATACACAGGGTAAAGGTAAAAGGCTGGAGCAAAATATATTATGCTTCAGCTGAAGTAAAAAAAGCAGGGGTAGCAATCCTGATCTCAGACAAAGCAAAAACAAAAATAGATCTTATCAAAAGAGATAAGGAAGGAAACTACATCCTGCTAAAAGGCACCATAGACAATGAAGTAATATCATTACTAAACATATATGCACCAAATGGTATAGCATCCAAATTCTTAGAGGAGAAGTTCAGGGAGTTACAGGAAGAAATAGACACCAAAACTATATTAGTGGGGGACCTCAACCTCCCCCTCTCTGAACTAGATAAATCTAACCACAAAATAAACAAGAAAGAAGTTAAGGAGGTGAATAGAACATTAGAAAAGTTAGGCATGATAGACCTCTTGAGAAAACTGAATGGGGATAGAAAGGAATAAACTTTTTTCTTGGTGGTACATGGCACATACACAAAAATTGAGCATGTACTAGAGCATAAAAACCTCCCTATACAATGCAGAAAGGCAGAAATATTAAATGCATCCTTTTCAGATCATGATGCAACAAAAATTATGTGAAATAAAGGGCCATGGAAAGACAGACTAAAAAAGAATTGGAAACTAAATAATATAATCCTAAAAATGATTGAGTGAAAGAACAAATCATAGAAACAATCAATAATTTCATTCAAGAGAATGACAATAATGAGACAACATACCAAAACTTATGGGATGCAGCAAAAGCTGTTCTTAGGGGAAGTTTTATATCTCTAAATGCTTACATAAATAAAATAGAAAAGAGGAGATCAATGAATTGGGCATACAACTAAAAAGACTAGAAAAAGAACAAATTAAAAATCCTCAATTAAACACCAAATTAGAACTATTAAAAGCCAAAGGAAAAATTAATAAAATTGAAATTAAGAAAACTATTGAACAATAAATAAAACTAAGAGCTGGTTTTATGAAAAAAACAATAAAATAGATAAACCTTTGGTCAATCTAATTAAAAAAAGAAAGAAGAAAACTAAATTACTAGTATCAAGAATGAAAAGGGTGAAACTACCACCAAGGAAGAGGAAATTAAAACAACAATTAGTAATTATTTTGCCCAACTATATGCCAACAAATTTGACAATCTTAGTGAAATGGATATATATTTACAAAAATATAAATTGCCCAGATTAACAGAAGTGGAAGTAAAATACTTAAATAACCCCATCTTAGAAAAAGAAATTGAACAAGACATTAATGAACTCCCTAGGAAAAAATCTCCAGGGCCAAATGGATTTACATGCGAATTCTATCAAACATTGAAAGAACAATTAATTCCAATGCTATATAAATTATTTGGTAAAATAGATAAAGAAGGAATGTTACCAAATTCTTTTTATGATACAAATGTGGTGCTGATACCTAAACCAGAAAGAGTCAAAACATAAAAAGAAAAGTATAGACCAATTTCTCTAATGAATATAGATGCAAAAATTTTAAACAAAATATTCACAAATAGATTACAGCAACTTATCACATGAATAATACACTATGACCGGGTAGGATTTATACCAGGAATGCAGGGCTGGTTCAATATAAGGCAAACTGTCAGCATAATCCATCATATCAACACCAAAACTAACAGAAACCACATGATCATCTCAATAGATGCAGAAAAAGCTTTTGACAAAATACAACACCCATTCCTATTAAAAACACTAGAGGGCATAGGTGTAAATGGAGTCTTCCTTAAAATAATAAATAGCATCTATCTAAAACCTTCAGCAAGCATAATATGTAATGGGGACAAGCTAGAAGCATTTCCAATAAGATCGGGGGTGAAACAAGGATGTCCATTATCACCACTATTATTCAACATCGTACTGGAAACATTAGCTTTAGCAATAAGAGAAGAAAAAGACATTGAAGGCATTAAAATAGGCAAAGAAGAAACAAAGCTATCATTCTTTGCAGATGACATGATGTTATTCTTACAGAATCCTAGAGAATCAAGTAAAAAAACTACTTGAAATAATAAACAGCTTTAGCAAAGTTGCAGGCTATAAAATAAACCCACATAAATCATTGGCATTTCTCTCTATTACCAACAAAGCCCAACATCAAGACATAGAAAGAGAAATTCCATTTAAACTTACTTCAGACATTATAAAATATT
The DNA here is from genome assembly GCF_900497805.2 of Vombatus ursinus. Lineage (NCBI taxonomy): Eukaryota > Metazoa > Chordata > Mammalia > Diprotodontia > Vombatidae > Vombatus > Vombatus ursinus. Next base: position 14,635,301 of record NW_020954585.1, read on the forward strand.
TAGGAGTCTACCTCCTGAAACAAACCCAGGAACTCTATGAACACAATTACAAAACACTATTCACACAAATAAAATCAGATCTAAATACCTGGAAAAACATCAGTTGCTTATGGGTAGGCTGAGCTAGTATAATAAAAATGACAGTTCCACCTAAGCTAATTTACTTATTCAGTGCCATACCAAGCTACCAAAAAATTATTATATGGAGTTAGAAAAAATAATAACAAGATTCATTTGGATGAGCAAAAGGTCCAGAATATCAAGAGAACTAATGAAAAGAAATGCAGGGGAAGGTGGCCTAGCCATTCCAGATCTTAAATTGTATTATAAAACAGCAATCACCAAAACTGCTTGGCACTGGCTAAGAAATAGAGTGGTGGATCAGTGGAATAGGTTAAGTATGCAAGACACAGTAGTCAATGAGTATAGTAAACTATTATTTGATAAACCCAAAGACCCCAGTTTTCCCAGCAGTTTTTTTCAAAGAGTGGGTTCTTATTCCAGAAGCTGGGGTCTTTGGGTTTATCAAATAATAGATTACTATAGTCATTGACTACTGGACAAGAGTATGGCAGAAACTAGGCATAGACCAAAATCTCACACCACATACCAAAATAAAGTCAAAATGCGTATATGATTTAGATATAAAGGCTGATACTATAAGCAAACTGAGAGAGCAAGGAATAGTTTACTTGTCAGATCTATGGAGAACAGAAGAATTCATGACCAAACAGGAGATAGAGAACATTACGAAAAGCAAAATAGATAATTTTGATTACATTAAATTGAAAAGTTTTTCACAAACAAAGCCAATGCAACTAAGATTAGAAGGAAGGGAGAAAATTGGGAAAGAATTTTTACAACCTGTTTCTCTGATAAGGGCCTCATTTCTAAAATATATAGAGAATTAAGTGAAATTTATAAGAATACAAGCCATTCCCCAATTGATAAGTGGTCAAAGGATATGAACAGACAGTTCTCAGATGAAGAAATTAAAGCCATCTATAGTCATATGAAAAAATGCTCTAAATCACTATTGATTAGAGAAATGCAAATCAAAACAACTCTGAGGTACCACATTGCACCTATCAGAATGGCCAACATGACAAATCAGGAAAATGATAAATGTTGAAGAAGATGTGGGAAAATTGGAACACTAATGCATTGTTAGTAGAGTTGTGAAATGATCCAACCATTTTGGAGCACAATTTGGAACTATGCCCAAAGGGCTATAAAAATAGGCATACCCTTTGACCCAGCAATAGCACTTCTAGGGCTATATCCCAAAGAGATCACACCAATGGGAAAAGGACCTACATGTACAAAAATATTCATAGCAGCTTTTTTTATGGTGGCAGAGAATTGGAAATTGAGAGGATGCCCATCAATTGGGGAACGGCTCAGCAAGTTGTGGAATGTGATGGAATACTATTGTGCTATAAGAAATGATGAGCAGGCTGACTTCAGAACAACCTGGAAAGACTTGTATGGTCTGATGCTGAGTGAAGTGAGCAGAACCAAGAGAATGTTGTACACAATAACAACCACATTGTGTGATGGCTAATATTGATAAACTTAACCCTTCCTGGCAATACAAGGATCTAAGACATCTCCAGAGGCCTTGTGATGGTAAATGCTATCCACACTCAAACAAAGAACTATGGAAGCTGAATTGTTATTTTTTTTCTCTTCTGTTAAGTTTTTTTTTTTCCTTTCTGATGGTTCCTCCTTTTGGTTTCAATTTCTACTTACAACATCACTAATGTGAAAATATGTTTAATATGAATGTAAATGTAAAAAAAAAGTATCAAGGAAAACTGCCCTGATATTTTAGAAACAGTGGGCAAAATAGAAATTGAAATACTCCACCAATCACCTCCTGAAAGAGATCCCCAAAGGAAAACTTCTAGAATTATTGTAGCCAAATTCCAGAGTTCCCAGTCAAGGAGAAAATATTGCAAGCTGCCAGAAAGAAATAATTCAGATATTGTGCAAACACAATCAGGGTAACCCAAGATTTAGCAGCTTCTACATTAAGGGACTGCAGAGGTTGAAATGTAATATTTTGCAGGGCAAAGGAGATAGGATTACAACCAAGAACCACCTACCCAGAAAAACTGAGTATAATTCTTCAGGGGAAAAATTGGATATTCAGTGAAATAGAGGACATTCAAGCATTCTTGATGAAAAGACCAGAGCTGAGTAGTAAATTTGACTTTCAAATACATGACTCAAGTGAAACATGAAGAGGTGAACAGGAAAGAGAAATCATAAGGGACTTATTAAGGCTGAACTGTTTAGATTCCTGCATGTAAAGATGATATTTGTAACTCATGAGGACTTCGTCAGTATTAGGGTAGTTGGAGGGAAAAGGTATATGTATGTATACACACACACACATACACACACACACGTACATATATATACATGTATACATAAATACACATATATACATATACATAGATATATATACATATACATATATGACATACATATACATACATATATACATACATATATATATATATATACACATCTATCTATGTATATGTATATGCATCGATAGACAGATAGATAGAGGGCCCAGAGTGAGTTGAAGATGAAGGGGTAATATCTAGAGAATAAAATTAGAGAGTGAGAGAGGATTATACTGGGAGAAGGAGAAAAGGAGAGGTAGAATGGGGTAAATTATCTCACATAATACAGATAAGAAAAGGCTTTTCCAGTGTAAGGGAAAGGGGGAAGGTGAGAGGGAATGAATGAGTCTTATTCTCATTGGCTTTCACTTAAGGAGGGAATAACATACACACTCAATCGGGTATGGAAATCTATCTTACCCTACAGCAAAGCAGTGGGGGAAGATGACAAGAGAGCTGGGGAATAATAGGGGGGAGGCCAGATTAGGGGAGGGAGTAATCAGAAGCAAACACAAAGAGGGACAGGGTCAAAAGAGAGAATAGAATAAATGGGAGGCAGGATAGGATTAAGGGAAATATACTTTGTTTTTCACAATAGGACTACTATGGAAGTGTTTTGCATGACTGCACATGTATAAGCTGTATCAAGTTGCTTGCCTTCTCAATGAGGGTGGGTGGGGAGGGAGGAAGGGACAAAATTTGGAACCCATAGTTTTAAAAGCAAATGTTAAAAAATTTGTTTTCACATGCAACTGGGAAATAAGATATACGGGAAATGGGGTATAGAAATCTATCTTGCCCGACAGGAAAATTGAAAAAGAAGGGGATAAAAGAAGGAGGGGAGAGATAGAAGGGATGGCAGATTAGGGGAAGGGGTATTCAGAATGAATGCCATCTTGGCATGGGGGGAGGGATAAGATGGGGAGAAAATTTGGAACTCCAAATCTTGTGAAAGTGAAAGTTGAAAACTAAAAATAAATAAATTTAAAAAAGAATGAAAAGTAAAAGTGAGTCAAAACTATTTAATATTTTGTGTTGGTCCTTACCCAGAGTTGGAATCATATGTATCAATATATGAAAATGTCCCCCTAAAAGTTTCTACTCCAACTCTTATAAAATAATAAGTTATGCACTTAAATCATGGCATTGTACTAGAATACTTTCTCCATATTAGTAATCAAATGGTGAATATACTTAGTTTGTATACAGAATTTTAGACATCTTGAGAAGAAATGGAAGTAGTGTCAGATTTTATATTCTTGGGCTCAAAGATCTTTGTGGATGGTGTCTGTAGCCATGAAATTAAAACATTCTTGCTCCTTGGAAGGAAAGCCATGGAAAATCTGGACAATATACTAAAAATCAGAGATATCACCTTACCTACAAAGGTCTGTATAATCAAAAGTATGTGTTTTATTTTGTTTGTTTGTTTTGTTTTTATTAGCAATTTATGAAGGTGAGAGTTGGACTATAGGGAAAATTGAGTACTACAGAATCAATGCCTTCAATTGTGGTGCTAGAGAATACTTTTGAAAATTCCTTGGACAGCAAAGAGACCACATTAGTCAATATTTAAATAAATTAATTCAGGCTGATCATTGGAAAGTCAAACATTGCAGCTAGAGCTTAAATAGTTTGAGTCATATAATGAGAAAATGAAACTCAATGGAAAAGACCGTGATGTTGGGAAAGCTTGGAGGCAAAATTAAAAGTGGATGATAGAAGATAAGTTGAATACATAATACCATGGAAACAATGAACATGAACTTGGGCAGATCAGGAGATAGTCGAAGATAGAAGGGCCTGGCATGCCATGGTTTATGGGGTCATGAAGAGTCAGACACAACTGAATGACTGAATAACAAAAACAACAAAAAGTAAGTATAAATATTTAAAAATTATTTCATTATAACTCCAATATAAATCATGTGTTGAAATGTTGATCTCACACAAGCCTCAATACAGTGTCTGAAAATATTGTGTTTTATAAACTAATAATTAGCCACTTTAAGTTTATTGATGTGCTAGAAGAGCAGTTGTCTCTTTATGAAACCATGTATCTCATCTATATTTTCTTTCAATATCATCTATTTGTCTTTCATTTAACTACTCACCCATCTATATATCTATCAATTTGTTTTCTTGCCTACCTATCTACCTATCATGGTACCTACTTATAAAATGTGTCACATTAGTTTAAAGAGCACCAACCTTGGAATCAAAAAACCTGAATTCTAGTCCTGGCTCTGCTATCTAGTAGCTACATGACCTTAATAAAGTCAAATAAGCCACATGAGTCCATTCCTCATCGGTAAAATGCTCTACTGTCCCTTCTCACTTACTTATTCAGTTTACTTAGGACGCTATCAATATACTTGGAATCATCTGCAAACTGAGGTAGAAGAGAACTTTATTTTGGAGATTTACTAAGGTCAGAAGTCTTTAAAGCTTGAATTGATATGCCCCAAAGCAAAGACTGATTATTCAGATAATTGCCTTAACTTTCCATTTTACCTTGACCATATAGGTACATGTGAGGTTATGATGTTCTTGTCAAAAACTAAAATTCAGTAACATTTAAGGATGGGATTAAAGGAGGATGTCCAATGGTGACAAAGAATTGTAAATGGATAGGAGGGGGAAAATATTAAAGAAATTATTAGGAGATATAAAATGAAGTTAACAGTTAATAATAGGAGTTGCCATGTTTCTAAAAATTTTAACAAATTTTACATGAAGAAATGTGTAGATAGATTATAGATATGAATATAGATATGTATAAATAAATATGTGCATATTTGTATTTCTTTATATATTATATTACATGTGTCTATATATATATACATACATACATTCACATATACATATACACATACACACATATATTCTCAAGGAACCCCCTCTCATAGCACAGATGCACTTGAAACTACACCTAGAATAATTCACATTTATAGCACTACTGTGGATGAGAGAAACTAAAATGAATGTGAATAGTCTATTTCTCAGTTACTTAGTGTATCTGTGGATTTATTGACATGTTTAAGATCACTACTAGGAGTTGGCATCATTGCATATCTACTCCTATTTCTCAGACAGCAACATTGGGCAACTTATCACCTATTCTGAGATAACTCATATATAAGACACTAGCTGTTTTTTTTTTTAATTCTGCCATTCTTCTTATTCATCTCAAAGCAGAGGGCAGTTGGAAAGGTAGTGATATATTTTGAATCACAGGGCCATCAATACGCTGAATACACTTACTTCCATCGCTCTTTTTCATTTTATCCTAATGGTATGCCAGATCAGTTATCATAGTGCCAGTCTGATTTAAATGCACATGTTGGAAGCAAATTGGTTGAAGCACAACCTGGAAGAAACAGATAGGTGAATCCCTATGAAGCTAGTGCATGGATAACTCTGGTTGTTTAACTGAAAGAATTTGTGGTGGTGCATTGACACACACACACACACACACATAAATCAGAATGTGCTTTTGAGAGGGCATTTTTGTCCTACATTTTAACAGTCCTTTCTAATAATCATACTTACTGTAATTGTAGACCAAAGCATTATTACTTGTAAGCTAAATACATTATATAATGACTAAACTTTGTGCATTTCTCTCAAATCTTGGTAATTCTCCTACAACTACAGTAATTGTTCTTGAATCATGTAAGTAATAGTAAGAATTGGAAATATGTTCTTTTAAAACATGAGCTTGTCCATACTCTGGCCAAATGCTAACTAGCAGTATTTGTTATTGGAGTAAGTAATACGCTATCCAGTTCAATTGGCAAGGAGACACCCAAGTCAATGATGATGTAAAGTCATTGCTAAGGAAACAAGGAGTAGAAGAGTGTACCAAATGGAACCAGAGGGTATTGCTGAAGTAACTTCCTGTTTATAAATCACTTTTGCTATCTAGATGCTAAGCTCTGTTCTTATATTTCTGAAGCAGTTCAAGTGTGGTCAGTACTCTCCAAATTCAGAGCTTAAGGTCAAAGACATTATTATTCTGCTTTAGATGTCACTCTGTTCATTAGTAACATGCATTATGAAAGGTGCAAAACTAAAACTAAATTAGAAAGTTGCATCACTTAGACCATTTTACTTTTGTGCATTTCTATGAATTGTAGGATTCTATCTACAGTAAATCAAAATTATACATACATGCATATACACATACTATGTGTGTATATATATATATATATTATATATATATATATATATGTTAAATCACAAAAAAGTATTACCTTCTTCCAGTTTCTCCAAGGTTTTTACTCTCTTAGAGTCATTTTCTCAGTCATTTTGAACTGACACATAGTGGTGTAATGGATAGCATGTTGCATTTGATGTCAGAAAGACCAGAGTTCAAATCTCCCCCCTGTTATTTTCCACTGTATAATATGTTTCTGTCCATGGTATCAGCAAACTTCCAGGAATCCAGACTCATAACCCGAGAAGAACACTGTGACACTCTACTGCACATGTGATTAGTTCCTAAATCTTGTTAATTGTACATCTCCAACATCTCTCTTATTTCTCTCCTTCTCTGGAATCACATAGTCACACTTCTAATTCAGGTCTTTCATCACCTGAATCATTATAATAGCCTGCCTCATCTATCATCTCTCTGAATCATCCTTTATGCATAGCCACCAATATGCCTTTCATAGAGCACAGTTCTGATGTCACTCTCTTGTTCAAGTGTTCTTGAACAGTATCCTGTTTGATCAAATACAATCTCCTCTCTTTGATAGCTTAAGACTTTTTATTTCACTTTAGACCAAGCAAATTGTACTTGATTTCCCAATTGACCCACCATCAAATATGGCTTCAATGTCACCCTTGGGGAAGTTAATGTTGAAGGTGAAAATTATACCTTTCCTTAGAACTCAAATATCAATCACCACACCACTCCACTACTCTGTCCACTGTTGGAGCTACCAAAGGTCTTGTCTTTTCATGCTCTCTGCATCCATATCTGCTCCTCCAACTATCCTTTGTAAAAAGAAACCAAGTTAGGCCTCAAACATAATATGAGATCTTTGGACTCTAATACACATAATTAAAGGCTTTGATAATAGAAAGGAACCTTAGAAGCCATTAAATCCAGATGTGAGTTCCTTGGAGTAGATGGGACATATTGCTACTTTGTTGAAACTGATTTTCAATGCCCAAGACTTTGTCCTTCTCAAATTTCTCTAGCATGTAACCCTGTCTTTTTATTCACACAATTAATACCCTAGGCAAATTCTTATTATATCTTGTAGAGATTACTGCAAAAGTCTCCTAATTGGTCACCCACCCTCAAGTCTCTCTCCACTTCAATCCACCCGCCACAGAGTTGCCAAAGTCATTTTCCTTAAGGACATATCCTTCTCCTACTCAATAGACTTCTGTAGCTGCAGATTACATGTAGAAACTGCTGTACTCTTCTTTTAAGCTATTAAAATTCTTCAAAATCTTATTTCAGTTATCTTTCCAGACTTATTATACAACACTCCACTGCCTGAGACTCAGAAAAATTTACAATCCCATGTTGCTTATACATGATACTCCATTGCCAGCTGCTGTGCTTTCACTGTATGACCCATGTCTGGTTTTCATTCCCTTCTCATCTTTGTCTCAAAGATTTTCTAAATCTTGCTGAAGGAAGACTTTCTAGCTTGAAGCATTTCTGGATCTCCAAACTGCTAGAGTTCCCCTTCTCAAATGACCTGGCATTTAATTATTTTGTATTTACTTGTGTTATTTATTTTATAATTTTTTTCAATCTTTCTCTGTCTCTCTCTCTATGTACATATATATTATATATGTATATGCATACATTCATTCATATACATGTCTATATCTATATCTATCTATCCATCTATCTTTATCTCTATCTATCTATCCTCTTTGTCTCATATGTAAGAATGTCAGATCCTTGTAAGGAATGATTGTTGGGGGCAGAGCCAAGATTGCAGAATAAAGGGAGGTACTTATCAAATCTCTCCCAAATCCCCCTCAAACATCTTTAAAATAATACCTCAAAATGAATTCTGGAGCAGGAAAACCATTGAAAGGATGGGGTGAAACAATACTTCAGGCCAAAACAACTTAGAAAGTTCACAAGAAAGATCTGTTTCACTGGAGTAAGAGGATAGCACACAGTCTAGCACACACTGTGCCTGCCAAGTAAGAAGTGAGGTCCAGAACCCCTGCTCAAGCCAACAGCAGGCCTTGGGGGCAACTGAAACTGCTGCAGAGCTCTCAGCTCACAGATGGTAAGGAGGTCAAACAAATGATCAGAAGGAGATTACAAAGGACTCTTTGCTGACACTGAGTATAGGAAGTTATCCTCATTTCTGAGTCACAGTCCCAGGGTGAGTAGGAGCACTAGTACACTAGAGTTTACAGCCACAGAAGAGCGTGCAACTGATTAAAGTTACAAGGCAGAAAACAGTA
>NW_020954585.1:14645803-14731572 GCF_900497805.2 Vombatus ursinus
AGATAGATAGATAGATAGATAGATAGATAGATAGATAGATAGATAGATAGAAAAAATTGAATGGGAATAGAAAGGAATTTACCTTTTTCTAAACGATATATACCACTTACACAAAAATTGACCATGTATTACTGGGTATAAAACCCTCACAACCAAACTCAGAAAAGCAGAAATATTAAATGTATACTTTTCAAATCATAATGCAATAAAATAATGTTCAGAAAGCATTGTCCAACAAACAACATTCATGTAAATAAAGACAGATCTAAACAATTGGAAAAGATATTAATTGCTCACAGGTGGTCTAAAACAATATAATGAAAATCAAAACTACTTAAATTTGTATGCTTATTCAGTATCATACCAATCAAACCACCAAAAATTATCTTTAAAGGTTAAAAAAAGTAATAAAATTCCTCTGGAAGAATGAAAGGTCAAAAATATGAGAGGAATTACTGAAAAAAAATGTGAAGGAAGGTGGCCTAGATGCACCACATCTCAAACTGTATTACAAAGCAGTCATCAACAAAATGATTTGGTGCTGGCTAATAAATAGAGTGGCAGATCAGTGTTATAGATTGGATCTACAATACCATATAGAAAGTTGAAATAATATTCTTGTGTTTGACAACAGCAAAGATCCAGACTTTTGGGACAAGAACTCACTATTTGACAAAAACTGCTGCAAAAACTGGAAAGTAGTTTGGCAGACTAGAGGTATACACCAACACCACATGCTGTATACTAAGATAAGGTCAAAATGGGTACATGATTTAGACATGAAGGATGATATTGTAAGCAAATTTTGGGAGTATGAATTGGTTTACTGGCAGTTATATAGATAATGGAAGTATTTATTATCAAACAAGAGATAGAAAGCATTATGTGATGTAACATGGATACGTTACATAGATTGCATTACATTCAGAAGGTTTTGCACAGCCAAAACCAATGCAACCGAGATTAGAATGAAAGCAGAAAGTGAGGAGAAAAATGTTTACAGGAAGTTTCTCTGGAAAAGGTCTCATCTCTCAAACATAAAGAACAGAGACAAATTTATAAGAATAGAAGTTGTTCCCCAATTGATAAATGGTCAAATGCTATGATAAGGCAGTTTTCAGATGAAATGAAAGCAATCTATAATCATATGAAAAATTACTCTAAATAATTAAAATAACTCTGAAGTACCATTTCATACCTATCAGATTAATTAATATGACAGAAAAGGGAAATGACAAATATTGAAGGGAATGTGGGAAAATAGAGACACTGATGCTCTGTTGGTGGAGTTGTGAACTGATCCAACAATTCTGCAGAGCAATTTGGAACTATCCCTAAAGGGCTATAATGCTGTGCATACTCTTTGACCCAGCAATACTATTACTAGATACATATCCCAAAGAGATTTTTTTAAAGAAGAAAAGGAAAAGTATTCATATGTACAAAATATTTATAGCAGCTCTTTTTTTTTTTAGCAAAGAATTGGAAATTGAAGGGATGTTTATCAGTTGTGGAATGGCTGAACAAATTGCGGTATATGATTGTAATGGAACACTATTATGTTATAAGAAATGATTAGCAGGATGCTTTTAGAAAAACCCAGATAGTCTTTCATGAACTAATGCTGAATGAATTGAACAGAACCAGGAGAACATTGTATACAGTAACAGCAATATTATACAATGATCAACTATGAATGACTTAGTTATTCTCAGCCATATAATGATCTAAAACAATTCTGAAAGACTCATGATGAAAAATACTATCCATCTCTAATTGCATCTGAATGCAGATTAAAGTATATTAGTTTTTTGTAACTTTCTTTATCTTTTCTCTGTATTTTCTTTCACCATGTGACCAAGATATAAATAAACTTTTATTAAATTGCTTACTATCTCAATTATGAAAGAGATGAGGGAGAGTGGAAGAGAATTTGGAGCTGAAACTTTTATGTTAAAAATTGTTTTCACTTGTAACTGGGAAAAAATAAAATATTAAAAATAAAAAAGTAATGATTGTTTCATCTAATGAATTTGTATTCTTGATGCTTAACATGGAATTTGGCTTTCATTAGGAAATTAATAAATATTTGCTGATCAATTATATTCTAGGCTGTTCCTTGCACCTTAAATGCCACTTCATTCTTATTTTTTATCTTTTAGAATAACAAGTTTCCTTCAAATATCTGCAGGATCTTACAGGAAACTTTTCTTGATGCCCTAGCTGCCAATGTCTCATTACCACACACATATTACCTTATTTTCATTTTCTTTATATGTATTTACTCTTTCAATCCACCTGTACACTAGCAATTAAGGGTCCAGAGTAAGGCAGGCAACATTTCTGCTTCATGGATCTAGAGGTGGTTGCCCCAACCAGTGCGTTGGGACAATTTCTGTAATATTGCTTTTTTTAACCCTTGCTTCAATGTATTCTCACCAGTATCAATCACTACTTAACAATTATTATATCCCCTGTATCATTGATTGATTCAGTGATTAATAACTTGATATTATTTGGCCAATTAAGATCAATTAGATTTTTTTAAAGTATTATTTAATGAAAAGTTATATCAAGAAACAAAAACATAATTCCACCTCATCCTACACAAAGAAAGTAGCATATTCTCCTCTCTAATACCTCAATCCCTTGAGAGAATTTGATACAATCTAAAGTCATGGCTGCAAGACAGTTGCCCCACCACATCACTTCTGAATTGATATAGCCACTAGACAAGTCACTCCTCTGCTACAGGAGACAGAATCTCAGCTGTTGAATGGATTTGGTATTGAGCTGGATCCTTCAAGTTACTCCTCTGCCATTGACTACAATCATTAAACATGTAGAGTACTTTTGAATACCACAAAGTCTTCAATATTATATCTGAGTAAAATAATACTAGACATAAGTGAGACAGAGGCAATAACTGGGCCACAAACTCACAGGCCACATGCAATCAGCCTAGGAAGGAAAGTAAAGGTCCAAGATTTCTTTACTCATAAGATTCATTAGGAGAGAAATTTCTTTGGCTGGGTAATACTACTACTAATAATAATAATAGTGAATATTTATATAGCACTTACTATGTGCCAGGTACTATGCTAAGTATATTGCAAATATATCATTTCATCCTCATTACAATCCTGGGAGATAGGTGCTATTATTATCCCCATTTTATAGATAAGGAAACTGAGGCAGACAGAGGTTGATTGAATTGGCCAGAGTCACAAAGTTACTAAGTATCTAAGGTTCAATTTGAACTCAGGCTTTCATGACTCTAGGTCTGTCAGGGTTAGTGCCTTCTGGCTAAATACTCAGTTCTGACTCAACAGCTAACCAAAAGATCTTTCCTTCACACAAACAAAGTGACCACTTAACCTTAAACTCCCTGTAAGCATAAGCATAGTTATCAAATGCTTGCACATCCTATGAAGTAAAAAGCCAGATGTTAGTATTTCAAATCATTATAAACTTCCAGAAGCTGACTCACCTACTATAATCTCTTGGGGAATTGCACGAGGCTGAGCATGTTCCTAGGGATTGGTCAATCCCCAAGTACAGAAATATCATTGGACTTCCTGGAAACCATGAACAAACAAAAAAGCTAGTAAAATTGTCCCAAAAAATTAGAACAAAAGCATAACGTGAAAATTAAAATAAAACAATAGATCACTTCCTAAAAGAAATCCCAAGGAAAAATTCCCACAGAATTTCACTGCCAAAGGCTAAAGGCATAGAAAGCCAGAAAGTTCCAAGGAAACTGTCAGAATCATGTAAGATCACACTGCAACTAGAATAAAGAAAATAAAATCTTAGAACAAAATGTTTAAAAAGTGGAACAAAAACGCTCACAACCAAGAATAACATCCTATGAAGCAGTACAATTCTACAAGGAGAAAGATGACCTTTAACAAAATGGAAGACTTTGAAACATTTCCAGTGAAAAGGTCAAAATTTGGTAGAATCTTTGAGTTGCAAGCAGAGGAGACAATAGAAACCTGCAATGGTAATTAAATTTAGAGCAAGCATAATGGATTAAATGATGTAAAAAGGAACGCCATTTTTATGTCAGGCAAGGAATATATCCCTTAGGTTATACAGTTCAACTGTAAATACTCACACTGAAAATCTTACAATTAATTCTCACAAGCAGGGTAGAGCTGGCCCTGGTATATCCATGGTACCATCTCTCTCCAAAGCTCATCAAATATTTTTACCTCTATTAAAAAAAATCTATTTCTATCTTTACCCCCAATATAAAGTAGCTGGCATACATTGTGTGACACCTTCAGAAAGTGAATATTTTTATTGTTGTTTGTTTCTTTGTTTTGTTTTTCATGTATACTATGCCATCATAATTGTCAGAATATAGTCTAAGGTCAAGAGCAGGGTCAAAGTTTATTCTAATAGAAGGGAGAGGACATCCAGTTTACTTTCTTATAAAACTGATGACACTCATGTATTAATAAGTTTACTCAAAAGGTACATCAAGTTTGCCAGCCTAGTCTTTATAAACTCAATTGCACATATGTATAAGAATCAAATCAGATATGTGTAAATGCACTTAATACAGTGCCTGGAACAAAAGTAGGAACTACATAAATACTCACTCCCTTCCCTCTTCCCTAAGAAAGGTCCTTATCCACTATTTTATACATTCTTTATAATGTGCTTTTTACATTTTTTTCTTTTAAATTCATTTATAATATGCAATTGACATTAAAAATTATTCTGCCTAGGAAAACCCACAGGTAGGGTGCAAGGCTTTAACCAAAGGAAGGGCTCTCTAATGATGGAACTTCAGGCATTGTAGGGCAGCAGTCTAGGTATATCTTGTTCATGCCAGAGGATGACTCTGCTTGACTTATTTAAACCCCCCCACCCAACCTCCAAGCATACAAAAACCAAAAGATTCTGGACAGAATCTCAGCCCATTCCATCTGAAGTTGGGGAAGGCTATCTCTCAAGTTTCAGGTCTCTTCCTACCTTCAGCAATCTTTGTTTCAGCATTCTAGGACAGTTGATGGATCATTTAGCCTCTTCTTAAACATATTGAGTATCGAAGAAGTACCCTTCCATTGTTAGAAAGCTGCCTTTTTTAATATGGGCTGAAATTTGCCTCTTTCTCCCTCCATCCTTAAAGCTCTAAGAAAAGGAGAGGATTCCCAGGCCAGGAAATACCCAGGGCCACTAGGAGTGAAGGCACGCTTGAATTGGCAGAGGCAAGGAGAGAAATAAATTGTGTCAAGCTCCTTGGGTGTCCTGACATGCCTCAGAAGGCTGGGCTGATGATTCACCATTGGGTACTTTGAGTTGTCACAACAGGTATGGGAGTATAGGGTGGCGATGGGCACAGGACTGGCTTCTGAATGACCTTACTATAGTGCAGTAGGGGTCCAAATGGGGCAAGTGCTGGAGTCTCAGGTGATACAGGAAGTGTTACTGAAGGACACTAACACTGGCACTTCCTGCTGGGTTGGAGGCTCAGGCTCTGAAACCCAGAAAGCTCAGTACAAATGCTTTGACAAGCCACAGATAGAGAGGAGAGGGATGATGACCAGGAAGCTGATGACAAACATCCTCACGGGGCCAGAGAAATGTTCTGTATTCACACAGTAGCCATTTCCACAGCACTCAAATCCTTCAGGGCAGAAGTAGTGCAGTTGGCATCCACCAGTTTCCTGTTGGAGACCTGCCAACATGCTAAGAAGCAGACTGGGTTAAGAAGCTGGAAAGTCTGGAGACCCAGGACTGTGGCATCCTGGGCTGATAGACTTTGTCTACCAGCTTCCAAGTTTTTGGAGGGAAGTAATTTTTTTTAATGTAAAATAAGAAGGAATTCCCTGAGAAATTCTTTCAGCAATTGAAAAACTAGAGAAATGCCTGACTTTCCACATTAATGCATGATTTAAATAACAATTTTCTACGCATTATAGTTCTCCAGTAGAAACATTTTGAAGTATTGCATGTATGAGTATGGAGAGACAAATAATTCATAACAGCACAAGAGGAAATAAAATTTTTGGCACAATGAAGTTTATAGGAAAGGTTTGGCAAAGTGGATTTGAAATAGACATAATCACTTGTCAACTATCATGTGACTTTACATATTATTCCAAGCAAGATAGGGTATGTTTTCCACTGGGAATATCTGTCAATGGAAAATCTATTTCCACTTGGCAAAAGTCATTTAAATAGTGAAAAAAAATCCATCTAGGTTTTTGCTCAGAATATCCTAGGCCAAAAGTCATAGTGATATAAATGCATTTAAAAAATCTAACAAAATCTTTAAAATGTTTTTATTATTGTAAAGGGTGAAAAACATATGTTAACTATTTTGGTGAAAACTGTCTGACAAATGGTTCAATATACATATGTATATTTTATGTGCTGTGTTCTTTTATGCAAGGATATATGCCATTAAATAGCTAATGATAACACCCTTCTCCTTGACTTTGCCCTACCTGTCTCATTCCTTTGTACAACTTTCCTCATTTCCTGTCAGTTTGGAAACAGATCTATAGTACCCTGTCTATCCTTTTTCCTCTTGGGGCACAGATATGTATAAACCTGTCTACATTCTAAATATCCTTTTGTCCTTCTAGATACTAAAGTTTATCCATTAACCAAAAATAAGTTTATCTTTGGGTGACTGCTTATCCAAAAATTGGGTACATTATCCTTTCTGTTTGTTCACTAAAAGATAGATCCCTAACCACCTGTCCACTCTGTATATTTTCCCTGGGATCTTGCCACTTCAGAAAATATCAATGGTAGTTTGATATTACTAACAACACTCTCTAGATTAGTCTTTTTGCCTTATGCCTGTGGTATACTTTTGGGCAGGTCATTTGTCATACTTGATCTTCTAAACATGACTACCAAGCATTCAGTATGAAATGCAATTTTTTTTAAATTCACTTAGGATGCTTCGTAGGAAAAAATGATATGTACTATAATCTTTACAAAAATGAGACAGAAAAAGGGAAAGGAAAGATTACAGAAAAGGGGGAAAATTAATAGCCACTCAAGAATAGTATAACTAGAGACATTAAATGTTTTCAGTCAGTAAAGGAAGAATAGGGAGGGAGGGAAGAAAGAAGACAGAGATGGAGGGAGGGAAGGAGAGAAAAAGGGAGCAAGGAAGAGAGAGAGACAGAGAGAGAGAGAGAAAGCTGGGAAGAGAACAAGTTGGAAGTAGAGAAATGGAATGGCTACTATCTGAGGAGAAAAATCATAGAATTGAAGCTACTAACTCATTTTTTTCTAAGATTAGTTATGTATTATTAATCTTTCTCCTCTCAAATTCTCCTCTCAAATCTCTCTCAAAGTTTCCCAACAGATCTTTGTCCATGATTTGACTTTGTTACCAAAAATTCTGCTCTTAAAAACAAGCAGAAACTTTACCCTATTTTCTAATCAAAATTTTTATGTTCCACTAGTCTTTTCTTTAAATGTTTTTTATTTCATTAAATAGTACCCAATTACATGGAAAAAATTAGCACTCATTTTTTTTTTAAATTTTGAGTTCCAAATTTTCTTTCTCCTTCCCATTCCTCCCTGCTATCTGAGAAGGCAAGTAATTTGATATCAATTATATACATGAGATAACACAAAACATTTCCATATTAGCCATGCTGCAAAAGAAAACACAAACAAAACAATAAAAATAAAGAAAGATTTTTTTTAAACAAAAAGTATGTTTCACTCTGCATCTTCTAGCCTCTGGGGGTAGATGGCATCTTTCAACATGGGTCCTTTGGAATTGTCTTGAATTATTGTCTTGATCAGGATAATTGTCTTTCACAATTGATTATCTTTATGATTGTGCTCTTACTGTGTACAATGTTCCCATGGTTCTATTCACTTTATCACTTTGCCTGAGGTAATATAAGCCTTCCCAGGTTTTTCTGAAACCATCCTGCACTCAAAAAGGATATCAGGAGGGTGATATCTTGAATTGTGTGTGAATTGGATTTAAGTGAGGCAAAACTGTGCAAAGTTGTCAGCTTCACTCTCACTTTCAGAGATTTCTCCAGAGTCACCAGAGTCTAGTCCCAAGACAAAAGTCATTACACTTCTTCTAAACCATCAAAGTTTAAACAATGAGCCACTGAGGCTTGGGGCAGAGGTGGGGGGAGGGGCTATTATTGGTCATTCAATGAAAGTCAGAGTGATAAAAAAAATTATATTCCTATGGACAGAACACCATGTAATGATATAATGTCCCAAGGGAAGAGAAGGACCACATGTGGCAAGGGAAGAAGGAAGAAGGAAGGAGGAGGAGACTGAAGAGGAGGAGGAGGAGGAAGAAGAGGAGGAAGAGAATAGCAGCCCCTCCCCCCCCTGCCCCAAGCCTCAGTGGTTCATTGCTTAAGCTTTGATGGTTTAGAAAGAGTGTAATGAATTTTGTTTTGGGACTGGACTCTGATGACGCTGAAAGAATCTCTGAAACTGAGAGTGAGACTGACAACTGTGCTTGAATCCCCAGAAGGCAGCTACTCTCTCATAACAGGGAATAAAAGCATTCTCTTAAAAACTTGATTTACCCCTTCCAACAAATACACACATCATCCATAGGAGGAATAATCTTAAACTTAGACTGTAATAGTAGTGAGGCACACATGTAAGAAATATGTGTGATAAAGGTTTAACTCACAACACCTGCTCTGGAAGTACTTCTGAATAATTTAAAAGAAGGTAGGAAGAGATTGAGGTATGGCAGAGAAAGGAAACATTGAAGTGAACACCAATGTAAATTAAGTCTCAAGGGGAAGTCTACTCTTTCCCTAATTTTCCCTCCTTATATTTGTTTATCTACAGACACTATAATATAGTCTACTTTTTTGTTACTCAAATGTTTCTAGTAAAATGAATTTTGCTTTAACCATAAAGAATCCAGGATTTCACTGGAGCTAAATAGAAATATAAGGCTAGGTGGAGAGCCCAGAATCTGCCTAGGTATGAGTAATTTTCCTAACTGGGATTTATGTGATTGTTGCAGAACTCAAATTTTTTTATCTAAAATGAAGAAGAGGGAACCAAGTGTATTTTAGCAACCATTATAGTATCCCCAGGCAATAAATGACCTATTTTTACAATATGATAAAGAAATCAGGATGGGTATGTTATTTGAATATTAAAAATATTAAACTAGAAGAGAGGTAGACTGAGTACCTTTCACATATATTACCTAACTTTTCGCTCCCCTAGTCAGGGAGTGGAGAGAAGCAGTCACAAAAAAACAAAACAAAACAAAACAAAACAAAAACAAAAAAAACCCCATAACATTGATTGAATGACATTTAAAAAAAAAGAATCAGAAAATTGGGGGGAAATGCATTAAATATCCCTGAGAAGTGCCTAATCTCCAAGATACGTATGTAACTAAACCATTCCCAGTGCACCAGATATAATTCAGATGATAGATTATACCTCATAAATAAATTGTCAAAAGAAATTATAAAATCATTCTTTAAAGAACTGCAAACTATTAATAATCATATGGAAGAACACTCAAATTTACTAATAATAAGATAAATGCAAATAAAAACAATTCTGAGATTTTATCCCCCACCCAGCAAATTGAAGATGATCAAAAATATTTTCCCCTCAATTTTCTCAATGCTAGAGAGAAAGACATTAGACATATAGGCATTTTTGCTAGAGCTGTGCGTTTAAAAAACCATCCTGAAAAACACTTTGGAACCATATGAAGTTGACTAAATAGGCACTAGTCAATGTGGCCTATAAATATAATGTAATATCATTTTGCTATAAGAAATGATTATTATGATGAAAACAGAGAAGCAAGGAAAGACTCATGTGAACTCAGGTAGAGTGAAGTGAGCACAGTCAGTGAAACAATATACACAATGACTACAGCAACATAAATGGAAAGTACACGACAACTGAACTGAACAGGCAGTAGCCATGCACCGTGTAAATGATGATACTTGCTGTTAATTAATTGTGTATGACTCTTTGTGACCTTCATGGACAATACTGTCCATAGGGTTTTCTTGGCACAGATGCTGGAGTGGTTTGCTATTTCCTTCTCCAGTGGATGAAGGGAAACAGAGGGTAAGTGACTTTCCTAGGGTCAAACAATTAGTAAATGCCTAATTTGAACTTGAGTTTTCCTGACACCAGGCCCAGTGCTCTATCCACTAAGTGATCTAGCTGCCTCAAGTGATGATAATACAAATAACTAAAAGAAAAATAGTCTCTGCCCTTAAGGAATTAACAATCCAATGGAAAAGGACAATACACAAAAGGAAGTTGGAAAGGGATGGAGGCATCAAAGAATACTGAGAGAGTGGCCATTTTTTTTTTTGATTTCTTGTTTTTGTTTTTGCCCATAACGCTCATGGAGTCAAAACTAAGCAGAGTAGCTGATGGTAAATGCAATTAACTGGGAAAGTCTGAACCCTCTATAAAGTGAAGCCTTAAGAGGAGTCCATTGCTCTGTCTTCCAGCCTTCCTGTCAGAGGAGAGAGGCAGTTGAAGTTGCTGAGGCGTTATTGAGTATCAAAGCTGATCAGTCTCCAAGTTGATGAGATTTCACATGATGAGCTAACTTGGGGAGATGTGATGTCCCCATGGTTGAAACCAAGCCAAGAAACTCATGTTATATGAGCTATATATCCTTTGCTGCAGGATCCCATTTCCAGGCATATACTGCAACGAGGCCAATGATAACAAGAAAAATGTTATGTAAGATATGTAAGAACTTCAACAAATCAAAATAGTTTTGTACTACTTTTTGTAATAGGAAATTATCTGGAAACAAAGTAGATGCCCACAAATGTAATGCAACATCATCGTTCTATGAGAAATAATGATTATGAGGAAAACAGAGAAGCAAAGGGAGATTTATATGAAATTAGGTAAAGTGAAGTAAATGCAACCAGGAAAACAATGTATACAATGACAACTGAAGTATAAATAGTAAGAACAACAACAAAACAATTAAAACAATGTATAGCTAATGTAAAAATAAAAGCTATTTATTTATTTATCTTTAAAATGGAAAATATATGTATTTCCACATAATTTCAATTTTTTATGTCTACACATTCCTATCTACATAAATCTTGTATCTGCTATCAACCTTCAGAATTTAGTCTAATAAAGACAAACAGAATTAGGTTTTATCTATGATTATTTCTCTTAAAGGGGGTGAGGTGCATGCATGGGAGGCAATCTGGTACTGAGCTCATTTTGGGGTTAGAGAACCCAGTTGATATATCCTTTCAACAGGGGCTGATGTCACCCTATCATCTTTTTGCCTCACCTTGGGACAGAGGAAATACCTCTTTTTATCAAGCCATCTTGGATTTGGGCTATCTAGACAAAAGAATCTATCTCCATGCAAGCTTGAGCAGAACACAATGGCTTCTCTACCTGAGATTAAATTACTTGCCAGTTGAGTGGGGACAAACCAGGATAAAGAGAGTTAATGCAATCTCATTATTAGTAATGTCCTTCTGAAGAAAGACTGAACTTAAAGTCAGGACTTTAGGAAAAGGAGACTGGGGGAAGCTCTGAATCTCATATTTCACACCTCATAGATGTCTATATATGAAAAATGTGTCCTATAAGGTAGGCCTCAATCAAACTAAAAAATAATAATAATTCTACATGGGCTATATGTTTTAACTTTTCAAAAGACTTTCGCTAAACTTATATTAAAATATGTTACAGCTAAAATAGAAATACAAATTATAAGCAACATAAATTTTATTTTAGACATTGTTAGAAAATAAATTTATATATATCAAAAACTTTATTATTTAAATTATGATTTTTTCAAAATGTAAAGTTCAAAGTATAATATACAGTTAATTCTCAAAATTTTTGTATTCAACTTTTGTGACTTCAAGCATTTGTGAAAATAAGTAACCTGGGGGGCAGCTAGGTGGCTCAGTGGATAGAGCTCTGACCTTGGAATCAGGAGGACCTGAGTTCAAATCTGATCTCAGACACATGACACATACTAGCTGTATGACCCTGGACAAGTCACTTAACTTGATTGCCTCACCAAAAAGGCAAAAAAAAAGAGAAAATAAGTAATTTCATTTTAACTTTCAGTTGACAACCAGGTACATTGGTAGGTATGCACAGCAGAGAAAAAAAAATGAAAGATGAGATGTACAGTGGAAGAGCTGGTATTCTATTAGGTGCTTCAATGGTCTAGTTCACTCTACCATTGTAAAGAGCTCCCTGTGTATTTATTTTACAATTTCATTGTTTACCTTTAAAATTCAAGTTTTTGTGTTCCAATTTTGACCTCAAAGTGTGGTGCAAGTCCTTTGAGCTCTAAGTCAGTGATGTGGCTTAGTGAGAAAATAAAGGTGTTAGATAAAGTTCCTGCCAGAATATCTGTAATGGCTGTTGACCTAATTGGCCAGCTGACTAGAGACATCAGGGCTGCAGATCTCATCACTGATCTCAGTCTCAATCAAGGTTAAATGTCAACTTGCCTTTGCTGTGCTCCCATACTCTTAAATAGGCCTGCACAACCTGCTGCTCCCTCTTCCTCCTCCCCCTCCAATGATTTCCTCTACATTTTCCCACACTTAAGAGCTCTGACAACAGGATGGGGACTCACTCCAGCCATATGATTTTCATCAGGGAACAGTTCAACTGTGGAGCCAAATGGGAGACTAGAGATGGCAGGTTGCCCTTTTTTTTTCCACCTAGAGGTTCTTCTGATATCTCCACCCCTGCCCCTCCCCATTCTGTCCAGAATTGCCTCTCCTTTTCCTTGCATTTTATGGATTATTTCATGGTTACTGTGTTAGGAAAGTGCATATTATGAGAATTAATGTTTTGTTATAAAAAGTTGAATGCAGAAGTTTATATTCAGCAATCTCTTGTGAAAGATTATAGTTTTGGGTGGTCATGGGAACCTAACCCCCTATTTCCCACAGGTTTAGTGTATCAACACTGGCATTTTTCACTTTTGAGCTGTTTTCTAGAAATTTTACCCCCGTGAAAATTGAGGTCTGACTGTATAAACATCAGAAAGTTTTTAATCAAAGGGATATTGTAAAAGTTTCAAGCTTCTAAGGAAGTAGTTAGGAAACCATTATATTTATATTCAAGTGGCATTAGCCACCAGTTACTCCTGGAAAGACAAAAGTTGTCTCTTTTAAGTGAAGAATGAAACCTACATTTTAGGTTAAACAAATAACAAAATTTTCAGGGTCACAATAACATCTAGTATCACCCTGCTTCATATTAAAAACATTTTTTGTCTGTCTAGATTTTCAAAATATTTTCTCTAATTTGGAAAGGACCCAAAAAGTTTTGTTTGTTATTTTTTTTAAATGAAATTAATCCTTTTCCCCTTCACTGACAATTTTATGTATTTCATCTTCACTACTGATCAGATGGTAACAATGAGTCATACTGTTTTTGTTTTATATCTCTTTTTGTTCCCTTTCACATTCTCAGAATTGGTTGCATATAAAATAATATTTAAATACATATAGTAGGTCCAATATTTGTAAGAATTCTAATACTAATATCTTTATAGATCCAATTTTTATTTCATAGTTTGATAATCATTTTTTTTAAATTTTGCTTAAGTATGGAAGTTTTATTTAAATAATTAAAATAAAACATACTTGTGTAAGTTGTCCACATTGTCCATTTGCATTATATGTATATATCCGCATGGATTTGTCTACATTTGGCTACAGGGAGTTGTGAATAAATAGTGCTGGTATGATTCTATATAGGGTGGGAATAGCCCACCCTATTCCAAAGGGCATTTTGATTCCTGCCTGAAGGGTACAAGGAGAAAGAGACACAGGCTGAAGACTGCTGTTTTCAGAGAGGTGACACAAAACTAGAATTATATCTATTCTATTGCTAGCCATTAGACATTGTTAAACTAAGGGAAATAAATTCCTGGCTTCAAACTGCTTTCTGGGTTGCTATCCCTGAAGAGGGAAAGAGTGTCCCAAGCTATTTTTGATGGCTTAATTCTATCTCCCCTCCCCCATAACTAGTTATACAAATGGCCATGGTAAATTGTGGATGGTGAATAAACCCATTTATCAAGTAGATAGAAAACAGAAATCAAAAGCTATGCAGATTAAAATATTTTCATAGAGTAAATGTGAACTTCCATTGGGAGCAAGATATTGCAGCTCAACAAAAATAGAGTCCTCAATCTTACCCAAGGTGAATTCTCTGAAGTTTTTAGGGAGCGAGAGATTTCTGATATATCTTATATCAAAGCCAAAACTCAGAAGATCTCTCACCTTTCAAATTCTTGCCAACTCTGTCTCTCTGGAAGCTACACATTATCATAATCATTCCTTCAATTAGGAGAGGTTTATATAAATACACCAGATCTGAATCCCAAGCTACATTTGTGTTCATTAGAATCATACAAAGCCACAAATTTTTAGTTGGAAGGACATGTAATGGTCTCCTATCTCAACCTTTTTTTCTTTTTCCTTTAAATGATCAGAAAATTGAGGTCTAGTGATATATTAGTTGTGTGACCTTGGGCAAGTCACATCACCTATAAGCTTCAGTTTCTACATTAATTCCTTTACTCAAACAAATGTGGGCAGAGTACTCTGATAGATACAGAGGGTGGGTGGGGGGAACAAACAAACAAACAACATAGGTGAGACAAAGCCTATACTGTCATAGAACATTGCCCTAAAGGGATGACACAAATGGAAATTAAGTTTACAAAATTGTGTGAAAAATGCATTAAAGAGTTGCAAAACCAAACATAGAAGAATGTTAGTATAAGTGAAAGAATATGAATTTCAATTCAGAGGACCTGGGATCAAACCCTGGCTTTGCCACTTACAAGGCTTCACTCAAGCCATCTGCCTCTCTGAGCCTCAATGTTCTTACTTATAAAAATCAAGGAAATAGACAGGATGATTTCTAAAGTAGCTTCCAGCTCTGCATCCTATCATCCTATGTTATGTGAGGTCCTAAGTTCTTATCAGCCCTAGTTATAGGAAAGGCTTTGTGGAAATACATGTGAATTGAACTTTAAAGGATAGTAAAGACTATAAAACAAGGATAATATCTTGCATGAAGGAAAAAATATTGGAGGAAATTATCTCCTATGTTTTCTTTCAACATTAAAATTTATGATTCTATGACTGGCCCAATATCATACGAAAAAATTGTACCTTAAAAGGAATTCTATTGTAACATGTTGAACAATAATTATCTAGTTGTCACTTACGCACCTCCAAAGGCAGGGAACTCAGTACCTCTCCACGTAGCATATTTGGACTGCTATAATTGTTAGTATTAAGATAATAATGTTAAGATATTGAATAAATATATTCTTTTTTTACAACTTTCACCTATTGCTCCTAATTCTTCCTTCTAGATTCAAGAAGAAAAAAGTCTTATGATAACTGACATTTATATTGTGCTCACATGACAGTCCTTCAAATGCTTGAAGACAGCTATCATGTTACTCCATAAGTCTTCTTTCCTCAGGCTAAATGTTTATTGTTCCTTCAACAGATCTCATATGGTAGGATTTTGATTACATTCACCATTCTGGTCACTTTTGTCTGGAAATGTTCCACTTTGTCAATACTGCCTCTAAATTGTGACACCTGGACCAAAAACAGTATTTCAAATATGGTTTGATAGGGCAAAAGTGCTGCAAAATCACTGCTTCCTTTACTCTGGTCACTGTATTTATATTAATGTAGTCAAAGATCTAATTGGCTTTGCTTTATGGTTATACAAATTATTTCATTTAGGAGGTTGGGAGGGTAGACTTTGTTATCAATACTTATTGAATTATCTATCATATCTATCAATCTATCTATGTATTTATTTTTCTATGCATTTATTTCTCTATTTTGTTCATGTGTTTACATAGTCATTCATTTGATATTTTATTTTCTAACTTTAAAAAAATAACCTTTTGAAGTTTCTCCAAAAAAGCTGGGACATGGAATAAAGAGAGAGGCTGGAGCTTCCTGCTGGCAGACCATCTTTTTTCCAACTTTCTCCAAGTTTTGAGAGGATTTCAGACTTTGCCTGAGGGCATACTACCCAGCATACCACTAATGCCTATCTTGTAGGAAAGGCTTGTGTGTAGGAGACAAGCCAAAGTAAGCAAGTGAGACATGGAGAAGTAAGCAAGAATGACCAGATATTTTGATTCAGAGTTAGAGAATAATACAAGTTGCAGGCTTGGAATCAGAAAACTCATCTTCCTGAATTCAAATCTGGCCTTAGACACTTACTAGCTGCATGACCCTGGGCAAATTATTTAACCCTGTTTGCCTCAGTTTCCTCATCTGTAAAATGAGCTGGAGAAGGAAATGGAAAACCATAGTATAATTAACATTTTTAAAAAAGGCAAGCAAATTTCTTAAGAGGAACCTGGCAGATGAAGAGATTATTATTTGTACTTCTCCAGAGCAGCATAGGCTTTTTGAAGTTGAAAGAAGAGCTAGAAGACCATTAAAAAAAGTAGTGCTCACCAGTGTTATAAAGGAGGTAAATCACCTTGTTCCTCATTTTCTTTCTTTTTTATCTTTCTTTCTCTTTTTAGCAAGATAATCAAATGATTGTAGTACTGAAGATTGGAAAAAACACATTTTTTGCTAATTGAAACCTTTTTTCCCCCATTCAAGGTCATACCAAAGTCATTGTCAGAATAAATACAAGATTGCCTATAGGATCTGGGCATGTTCTTTAGACTGTAAACCATCTAATCCCTAATTTTTTTTATTTTTATTTTGTTACTCTCAGTAGGTAAGAAAATTTTGTCCCCACTGAAAGAATGATGAACTTTGGCAAACATGTTGACATGCTGATACAGCAATTTTGAAAGAAACACACTGAATCCTCCATGTTTAGCAGATCTAATGGGGCATAGGGGTCTGACCACATTCATTTGTTTAACCAAAATCAACTGCAGACTGCTCCATAAGTCATTTAATTTTTATCTTTCCAAGCTCAAAGGAAAGGTAGAGATATAATGGACAATTTATTTCTTATTAATAAACTTGTAATCTCTTTCTTACTAGTTAATAAGCCAAAGTTCCCTACCTCATTCGTAAAATCTATAGTTTAAAGACACAGAGAAATGTTGTTACTCAACAGCAATTATTCTTATTTATCTATAATTAAATATTTAAGTGACTTAAGATCCAATCAGTCTTCATGCTCACACCTCATCTCTACCTCTACCACTCAGATCAAAGGACAGTGACTAACTCCTTTTAAGGAAATAGGTGTAAGACAAAAATCTCCTCATTTACTACATGCTGTACTTGTGCTGGACTTCTTTAGTTTCTTTCCATCCTTTCTCCAGTTGAGGACCTTCCCCACCTTCTTCTTCTATCCCCATCTATTGGATGCTGTGTTTTCCCGTTAGATTATAAGCCTCTTCAGGGGAGGGACTATCTTTTGTTTGCATATATTCATCCCTAGTGCTTATTTAGCCCAGGGCTTGGCACATAGCAGACACTTAATAAATACTTATAGACTATTGATTAAGATATAAATTTTTAAACAAATAGAATTGATGAGATAAAGACATATATAACTATCTTCAGTATTTTGCGAATGATCAATGTCATAGATTAAGTAACTTCAAACCTTTAACATAATAGCATTTAACTATTCTCTTCATCAGTTTTTTTTAATACCACATTTAATAAGGAGTTCTGTTACTCTTCATTTCCCGGCTTTATGTCTTCTTCAGTTTCTCTCTATAACTTTATCTTAAGTTCTTCTTAAAATTCTCAACCTCTTTTTATATGATTTTCTCATAAAATAAAAACTAAGTTAGTTGATCACAGCTTGGCCAAACTAGG
This sequence comes from Vombatus ursinus, assembly GCF_900497805.2. Lineage (NCBI taxonomy): Eukaryota > Metazoa > Chordata > Mammalia > Diprotodontia > Vombatidae > Vombatus > Vombatus ursinus. Next base: position 14,663,644 of record NW_020954585.1, read on the forward strand.
GCTCCAAAAGCAAGAAGTCCAAGCTGACAGCTCACCAGGCATAGCCCAAAGCTCATGATGTATTCCCAGTTCACAGGGACTTGGGAGAAGCCTACCAACTTGCCATAAAGGGTTTAAGACCAGAAGATGAGAAAATCCATTGCTCTCATTGGCAAAATTAAAAAGTTCCAGCATACATAGTCCCATGAGCATGTGAGCCTAGTTCATAGTTCTTGTCTGGGGTTAGATCTACTGTCTTCACCAACTTAACAGGAGAGTAATTTTTAAAATGTTCACAAACCTTCCAGTTCATCAACCACTACAAATCACCAGCTGTCTTTGTCTGGTGTGTCCTAATCTAGATAAAGCCAATATCCATTTATCCATTCCTTGAGAATGGAGAAGAACAAGAATGAAGTAAAGAGGAGGAGGAAAAGGAGAGGGAAAAAAAGAGGCCCATGAAAAGGAAGGTGAGTACAAACTTATAAATGCGGACCACTTCTAAGATCTGCTTCTTCAGTCTTCATTATGGGAGATGGTGGATGTCAACCCTGAGAAGGGTCCCAGGAATGGTGAGGCTTATTTTATAAATTCTTAAATAGAGATGGAATATGGCAGCTAGTCTTTCCCTATGCCACATGCCATGAAAGATTACCAAATTTATACGAGGAATAGGGATAAAGATACTCCCATGGATGAGGAAATTGCCTGACTTAAATTCAATTGGAAAACTACAGGATAAATCAAGACTAGACTTGGAAAAGTGTTTCATTTTTTGTGAAGATTAATTTTAAAATGTTTTAAATCTTGTGAACTAAATGATATGAAACAAGTTATTTCAACAAAAGGAATTCATATTTCATTTTAAAATTTTTTTAATGATGTAAAAAACTTTTAAAGTTTCATGTATAATAAGTCAATAAATATAGTTATTTTGTTTTATCCTTATTAATTTGTGTAACATTGAAGCTGTCTTCAAATAATTAAAGGGCTCTTATTTGGAAGAGTCTTTTGTACTGCTTGACAGAAGATAGAAAATTTCTGTGTAGATTAATGGTTGGAAGATATAAGAAATACATTTTTATCTTGAAATAAATAAGAAATTAAAACAATTCATGTCATCCAAAAATAGATTGCACTGCTTCAGTAGATAAATAGTTGACTTTTACTGGGTATCTTTAGAGACTAGATATCTATCTTCCAAAGGTTTTGTAATGAAATTCAGACTTCATGTATGGGTTGGAATAGATATCTACCATTTCTATCCAAATCTGAGATCTTATCATTTTATGCATTAAAACATGAAATCCTTGTCATTGGGGCTTGTTTCATTAATTTTCTTTGTATTCTCAGGACCAAGTACAATGGTTGGCATCAATATTAGTAATCTTAATTAATATCTTTTAATTAATAATACTATTTAGTTAAACAATTAATACTTGACAATGTTAATGGTTAATATTAATAGATAATCATTGATTGATTCATTGTGAAATAGTTGAAAGACCATTGTAATTGTCTATATTAGATCTGTGCTTAGATTCTGGTTCTGACACTTGCTAGTTATATTACTTTGGGCAAATCAAGTGGCATCTCCAAGCCAAACTTTCTCCATTTATAAAATGTTTTGGAAAATATTTGCCCCTGCTACTTTATTTATGACATATATGAGGATCAGATTATACGCACATGTATGTATATAATATGGCAAATTCTTATTGTACTTGTTCTAGATCCAGAGATTTACACCTTTTGATTTCCATGTTTTTGCCTCCTTTCAATACCTAGCAATTGTGTTGTTGTATGTGTTCAGTGGACTGTTTCCTGATTTCCTCCAGAAAGGCTTTCTGTTGTGCATTCCTTTCAGTCTCACCAAAGTTCTCCCTTTTCTGGCCTTACCTGTTTTCCCTTTTCCTTAAGTCCCAACGCCCTTCTGGGATATATGGGATGTTAAGGGAGGACTAGCACATCTAGTGTGAGGGCTTACCAAGCCCTTTAAAGGGCTGCTTATCCTCCTTTGGTGTCTAACTGGTCACCCGACTCTCACTTGTAGCTCAGAGAAGCTGTAGCATCTACAGCAACCACACCCTAGTAAAACAGCTTCAGCCAAAGAGCTAAACCAGGTTGGGAGTAACTCACAGGCCTCAAACCCCATCAGTGCATTAAGAATGTCTACCTCGAGCATGTGAAGACTTCTCCCCAATGGAATAGGGGGATGAGAACAATTTGTTCCAATGGCCATGAAGGTGGCTGAAGGAGGCACTGTGGAGTGTTAAGTGCTTGGTCAGACAACAAAGATACCAAGGTCATCCGCTGCATCCTGTGTCATCAGCAGTCATCTGGACTTTTGTCTTGCCACTGGACTTTAGTGACTCAGGAAGAGAAAGTGAGTCTGACAACTTTGTGAAACTTTGCTTCACTTAAATGCAGTTCATGTGCAAGTCAAGACATCATCACCCTGTGATGTCACTGGTCTTCTTTGAAAACAAAGGACAAAATAAAAAAATCAAAAATAAACCCAGCAACAATATATCCATTAATTACGCTTTAGTTTGCCTTCAATTTTATCTAGGAAACACTATATAAATGTGAGAAATCTTTGTAATCAAATATCCATTATATTCATTTGAGGAATCCTAATGATAAAACTAAGCTTTTATTTCCACTTGCAATTCTATGACTTCAGTTTCTTTAGTCCCTTTAGTAATTATGGTATGTGAATCTATCAGTTTTAAACACTTTCTGCCACTTGAATTTTGGAGAAAGATACCTACTGATTATCAGAGACTTTTGAACCCCAAGTCAGGCCCTTGTAAAGAATGAGACACTGCTTTCACTATCAAATACGGATCAGATTACTAGTTGTGTGACCCTGGGCAAGTCACTTAACCCCGATTGCCTCACCAAAAAAAAATATGGATCAGAGATGGGACTTAAAACCAAGTTTTCCTAATTTCGAGGCTGACTCTCTATACACTGTGAAATGCTATCTTTTTGTGTTTTATAAATAGTAGGCACTTAAATGTTTGTGGAAAAAACTTGTTCATAGCTGATGATTATAGATAACAAGATTTTCCTAGAAATTATATAGAGGCTATCTAGAAAACATCTATAAGATCATGAATGAAGATTTAGTAGAGACCTTAGAGGTCACCTAGTTCATTTTCCTCATTATGTAAATGAAAAATTTGAGACTCTGAAAGGTGAAGTGAGTTGGTCCAATGTCATAAAGCAGCTCGTGGCAGAGCTAAAATTCAAACTCATGCTTTCTAAGTCCAAATCCAGCTTATTTCCCATGATATCCCACTATTTTGTTCTTGTTTCACTTTCTGAAACAAAAAAGAATATTGCATTGAATGTGCATGTATGTGTGTGCATTTGTGTGTGTGTGTGTGTGTGTGTGTGTGTGTTTGTGTGTGTGTATCTACCTTTGGGAGAGCTATGTGCTACAGAAGAACCAGTAAGACTGGTAGTTTTCTGATAATTGTTCTATTCTGCACTTGACAGTACTGAGAAAAAATTTGAGATGTTTCCCCAAGCTTCACAAGTTCCCTCAGGTTATTGCTGATCATTTGATGGCTTGATGAATGAATATGTTACCCACTACCTTCTTTCAGCATGGTCGTTGGCAAATTGGTTTTTGAAATTGTATTTCATATGACAGTTTTAAAGAGATATAGAATAATTTTACAAGACTAATTTCTTGGTTTATTCTGTCTATCCCTGTTTAAATGTCTATTATACTGCCTGTTTTCCAACCTCTAGTTAATAATAATGACTATTAGTAACATAATTAGTGAGAATTAAAGTCATGTATCTATCATCTAAATTAGGTATGGGTAAAAGCCCTATATCACATATTTAGGGATTCAGAGATTATTAGAATGGCTTAATAACAGTCTAACAGAAAATAAAATGAAACCTTTTTTATCTTGCTAATTACTTTTTGTTTATTTTTTATGAAGATCTATGAAGTGAGAGGATGCAGTTCAAGGAAGAATTCTTCATTTTCAGATAGTATTTCATGTCCTTTTATCTAATGCTACCTCAAAAAATGAACAAAATATTGAAGTTTGAGAAATGTAAAGACAATAGTAGTGTGGGGAACCAACTGACATTTAATTTATTAACTGAATGTTTTGCTGATTGAATATCATTAGAAAATGCTCCTGAGAAAAGCCTCATTTCTCAAATATATTGAGAACTGAGTCAAATTTATAATAATATAAGTGATTTCCTAATTGATAAATGGTCAAAGGATATAAAAAGGAAGTTTTAAGTTGAAGAAATCAAAGCTATCTAGAGTCATATAAAAAAGCAATCTAATTCACTATTGATTAGACAAACACGAATAAAAACAATTCTGAAGTACCACCTCACACCTATCAGTTTGGTTAATATGACAGAAAAGGAAAATGACAAACATTAGAGGGACTGTGGGAAAATTGGGCCACTAATGCTCTGTTGGTGAAGTTGTGGCCTAATCCAACCATTCCAGTGAGCAATTTGGAACTATGACCAAAAGGATGTAAAACTATGCATATCCTTTGACCCAGCAATAACACTAATAGGCCTATATCCCAAGAGATAACAAAGGGGAAAGGATCTATTTGTATAAAAATATTTATAGCATCTCTTTCTTTGTGGTGGCAAAGAATTGGAAGTTGCGGAGATGTCTATCAATTTGGGAATGACTGAACAAGTTGTGGTGTATGATTTTAATGGCGTACTATTATGCTATAAAAAATGACAAGCAGAATGATTTCAGAAAATCCTGGAAAAACTTAACTGGGAACTACTGGAATCCTGGAAAAATGAACTGATGCAAAGTGAAGTGAGGAGAACTAGAAGAACAGAAACAGCAGTATTTTACAATGATCATCTGTGAATGACTTATCTATTTTCAGCGATACAATGATCCAAGGCAATTCTGAAAGACTTATGATGAAAGGCACTCTCCATCTCCAGAGAAAGAACTGGCAGAACTTGAATGCACATGGAAGATTTTTTTTTGTCTCTATACTGTTTTTGTTTTCACAGCATGACTTACATGGAAATGTATTTTGCATGACCACACATGTACCCCCAAATGGGTACCTCATTCCCATTGTACTGTAGGTTTTTTGTCCATTTTTTTTCTACAAGATCTCCATATGATTGTTAGAACTGTAGTCCAGGTTTAAAGTGGGGAGTGTTTTAGTACTTCTATTTTTACAATGCTTTTTAAATAAATGTCTTTGCTTTGAGGTAATGATATCTATTGTCTACTTATTAAAGGTAATTTTACCACTGGTAACTCATGATTTATATTTTTAGGAGTGCAGACCCACAGAATACCTTTGAACTTTTTAGAGTATTCACACATACACCTACATACACACATGCATACACACTCACTTACAAGCACATACCCTAGGTACCCAACTTGTACAATTCTGAATTTGATTTCAAGTTGTAGAGAGCAAACCTTGAGAAGGTGCTGCATCTAGAATTTCCACTTTTTCTCATACTCTAGACCAGGGGTGGGGAACCTGTGGCCTCAAGGCCACATATGATCCTCTAGGTCCTCAAGTGCAGCCTTTTGATTGAATCTATATTTCACAGAGCAAATGCTCTTAATAAAAGTATTTGTTCTACAAAACTTGGACTCAGTCAAAAGGCTGCACCCAAGGAACTAGAAGTCCACATGTGGCCTTGAGGCCACAAATTCCCCACCTCTGTGGATACTTGGCTTACTTATCCTTTGAACTTCTTCATGGACTTGAAATGTCCCTCCCCAAAGAAGATGGCTTCCCAACTTTGACTTGTTTTGCATAAATCACATTAAGAAATGTCTATTGCCATCTGCTAGATTAACTTAATTCCATTTCTATCTCACCAATAATCCAGTACTAACATTTCAGCATTAGAGAATAAAGTGAATTATATTGCTATCCTTTCTTTTTAAAATATGACACTACTACTAATGATGATTATTAGAGGAGAATATGTCTGAGAGGGTGATCATTATTCCGCACAGATAAATTGTATCTTCAATTAGTATCTGTTACTGCTTTCAAAACAGTCTATGATTGAAACTTCTAGAAAGCAGTATTAGATACAATGCACCACTCTTTTAAGGTAAGTCTAAAGTCTTTGATTCAAATGGAGCAACATTACTGACCTTTCAATAGAGGCAATGTCCTGTGTAGAAGATAATGTTGACATTCTAATGCTACTCCATAAATCTGAAATGTGCCTTTGTAAGACTTCTGGTAAAAACACTTCAAGTTTTTGTAGTTGTATATCTATCTTTCTTGGAAACCTGTCCCTAGCAAATAGGACTTTTTCTTTTATTGTCAATGAAGCCACTTTCATGTGGTTAAGAAATTTCCTGACTTTGAGTCATAAAGGAATGATCATTCAGAATGATGAACATCTTTGGTAGAAGATATTTCAAGACTTCTCTTATATGAGGGCAGAGATCACTCCAACTCTGTGTACTTACTGAGCATGAATTAATAATGACAATGCTTTTTAGTGAAATAGAAAGTCAAGGATGCACTTTAGATAAACTGTTCCACTCTTATTTACAGACACCATAATATACCATCATAGGTATGCATTTGGCTTCAAATAAAAGTGATCATGTACCCTAATACCAGTGAATTTATCCTAGTTCTCACTCCTAAATCTTTGAAGAAGTTCTTAAACGATTTTTATATCCTAATAGAAATCAACTAATTGTAGAGGATAACATCCCTGCCATGAGAATACATTTTTAAGTCAATGGGGTTGGAGAAAAATACCAGCTAAAGATGAAAGGTAGAGAAATGAATCCACCAAAAAGTTAGATAACTTCATATTCAAGAAACATAAGAGTAAAGTGATCTACTTAGGACTGGATTTCATAGTTGCTAGTAATGCTTTCCTTTTCTAGGAAATGCAGGAATGTGTCTGAAATTGCTTTAAATGGGAGAAAATCTTTAACTCTCACAATTAGTGGATAGACTGAAGATACTGAAGAGATGCTTTATCTATTGCAAAATTTTGCCCAGTATTGCCATTGATCAGGAAGGAGGTAAGAGAGAGTTAGTGAGATCACTGAAGAGGAAAGCCTTGAGAAGTTAGAAATCCTAAAGGAAGTTGATTGTTAATCAAAAATCATTTAGAAAGATGATCTGATTGCTTGATTCCACTGAGAAGTCTTCTCCTTAGATCTCTTATCTTTTTTTTCTCCTTTCCTGTAATCTCTTCTTTTTTTCTTTTCTCCTTTTTTCTCCTCCTTTTCCTCCCTCCCCTCCCCTTTCCCTATTTTTATACTACAGCAAGTAAGATAAAGATTAGGGACATAATGGACAGTCACCATAATTTAGGGGAAGATCTCTCATATAGGGCACACAAGCAAGAATGCCAAAAGGAGAGACTAAGCATCAAAGGACATTTGTTTTCTGTGGCAATCCCGCTCTTTCATACTATGTCATCATAGAAAGTCTGCAAGCTGAAAAGGTCAATGAAGCAGAACTGGGAAACCCGTGAGTCCTATGGTATTCCAAATACCTTTTATTTCTGAAAAAGTGCAGCAGTATCCCACCAGAGGAGTATAGTCAATGCTTTAGCTAAAGAACATGAGGTCACAGGAAGGCTTGGAAAACTGCTACTGATTTATAAGTTGTCTTAGGCTGGACAATTGTTTCACTCCATCCTCTTATGGGTTCTGCCACTCTAGAATTTGTTTTGAGGCATTATTTAAATGCATTTGGAGGGGTATAGGGAGAGCTCAGGCAAGTCCCTGCCTTTTCTCCACCATCTTGTAATCACCTCAGAATATCAACTTTCAATTTCAAGGGCTCTCTGTTGAATCCATAGTATCTCTCTTCTCACTCCTTGAAGCTGAATTCTGCCCTTAATGTTGTCCTTCTGTGCGTGCGTGTGTGTGTGTGTGTGTGTGTGAGAGAGAGAGAGAGAGAGAGAGAGAGAGAGAGAGAGAGAGAATAGAGTATGTGCCTGCATTGTTTGTGCCTCCATCGTCTGTCTTAAATTTCTTGACTCCAATTTGCTTCGTGATGCATGCATCATTTCATCCAGGTAGAGTAGCCTGCTGCTAGATAAATAAGTAATGGGGGATTTGATGAGGGAAAAAAAAGGAAGTCCCACATTTCCTCTATTTCTTAGAGGTGCAGGGTTCACAATGCCCGTAGTTGATCCCTTCCTTGAACTCTGAAAATATTTAATAGTGAATGTGAATGGGTGTTTGCAAGCATTGGACTAAAAAAAAATCATCAGCACCCAATGAACTCTATGAAATGTGGAATAATACTTTGTACAGCATGATAAGGCAAAACATTAATAAAGTGAAAAGTGAATGATAATTGAATGGAAGCTTGAGTGTTTCATTGGTGTGCAGGAGATTTTTTTTTCATCCAGTAAAAAAACATAATTTTATTATTTGATAAAACTACAAATTTCAAATCAGGTGGCATTTAATCTCTGAAATGATGAAAAAATGTTCCTGTGTCCAGATTATTACATTGTTAGTTCCATAATAGCATTTAAATATTTTTATAGGTGTACTTCAGGTAGCTTTAACTCAGAATATAGAATGTGCCCCACTGTATGACCTCAATTTCTACACTTGTTTCATCATTCTTTGGTATTCTTTATATTCCATATTTATCTTGAAAGTTATTTGTTTGTAATTCTTCCTGTTGTTTTGTTTGTAAGATGTAGAAAGGTTGATAATTTCCATGATTTTATTTTTTATGTTACCACTTCATTGAATTTATTATTAAATTTATTTTTCCCTCTCTAGGGGTCTGTCTTTAGACAATCTGATCACCTGAAAAAGTTATAATTGGGATTCCTGTTGGTTGATATTTGTTCACTCATTTGACCTTTTTTTCTTACCCTTTACTATAGCCATCATTTCCAGAACTTAGAGGTCACAATAGACAACCTTGCTTTTTTTCCATATCTTACTTGAAAGGAATTTAGTATACTTGCATTTCATTACAAATATAAATATATATAATATACAAAATGTACATGATATATATGTATGTATGTTATGTACATATATGTAAAACTATATTTACGCACATATCATTGGCTTATGTTTTTATATGTACTCTTAATTATGATAATAAAATGCTTATTTTTATTTTTAATATTTTAACAGAAATCATATATTTTTTCAGAATTTTATGCATCTATTTGTATAATCACACAACTTTTATTATCATTATGAACATAGTATTTTATATTTTATTTTGCCAGATGTTAAACCAACCTGATAATCCTACTACTATGAATACCACCTGCTCATGGTATACAATATTTTTGATATATATTATCCTAGTTCATTTGTTAATATTTTAAATTACATTAATATTCATTAGTGAAAATCTTATATATTTTGCTTTTTCTGTTTTCTTTCTCCCTAGTTTAGTTAAAAAGATCCCTTCCTTTACAACTATAAACTGTTTTAGGTAATTTATATAATACTGGAATCAGTTGTTTTCTGAATGTTCAGTTATATAGTTTTTCATTAATATAAATATTAGATATTTTGTTTGTGAGGGACTGTCTGATGTTGGCAGCTACCAGGTTGAGCGCTGTGGCAAGGGTAGGGTAAGATCTGGGTATTTTGGAAGTCGAGGCAGGGGCTGTGATAGGCAGAGTTGTGTGTACTGGGATGGGCTGGATACAGAGAAGCCCTGAGGCAATTGGGCAGTGCTATGAGATAAGCTGGGTACAAGGAAGTAGTCGGAGCTTGAGCTTCTGAGGCAAGGGGCAGTGCCACGTGGGAGTGGGATGGCAGAGGACTGAGTTCCCTCTGCTTAGTCCCCTCCCTATATGCAACGTCATCCCCAGATGCCTCTTGTGACCTTCCTGACTTCCTGGGTCCCTTTGTGCAGCACTGACCCAGACCCCTCCTCCCAGTGTCTGAGCCTGACTTCCTAGGTCACTTACTCTTGTCTATGCGTCAATCCCAGATGCCTCCTTCCTGTATCCAATCCTAGCCTCCTACGTCACTCCCTCCCCCTTGGTGTGCTAAACTCAGACAGCCCCTTCCGGTATCTGACCCTACAATCATTGGCTAGTAGAGGGCTCGGGAGGAGGGGCTAGGTAGGTTTTTAGGAACAAGCGTGGTCAGATCACACGTGTGCTCTCCCCTGGCTCCTGCCCTGTTGCTCTGGCCTTGCTGCTTGGGCTTGCTATGATGGCTTGCTGTGTTGGCCTCTGAATAAAGCTCTGGTGTTGGCGCCTCCCGATGGCTCGTCTCTGTGTGGTGATCCGGCTGAGTACCGAAGACCCGGGTGTGGGTAAGACTCTGGTAGTGTACTCCTTATAGAAGGAGTGGGTACTGGCGCACGGCTGGTAGAAGGTCGGCGTGCGGCCAGTGTATTTGTTGATATTGGTACATTTTATATTAATTGTCAAGTTTGTTAGTATATAAATTAGCAGATTAATATCTATTATTTTATTTTTTGTTATTTATTTTTGTTTGTTTTGGCTACCAATATTTTGGATTTTAGCTTCTTTAAAATCAAACAAGTTAATTACAATCTATTTTTAAAGGTTTCATTTTATTTATCAGTTTAAGATTTTTTATTTAGTTTTGTTCATCTCTTCTACTTTTCAGAATGTCTATTTTAGCATTTAGTGGATTTTGAAAGTTTGTTGGAATTCTAGTTGTTTTTAATTGAATATCAAATTCATTGATCTGTTTCTTCCCTCCCTGATAACATTCATTGATAACAATTTTCCCCAATTCCTGTTCATATTTGTCTCATTAAAGGACTTTAATATAATACAATTTGTTTCCAACTAAAAAAATAACAAGTTGACTCTTTTATAATGAAATTTACTTAACATTACACAAAATACATAAATATTATTGAATTTAATGATATAATAACTCCATAAGGATATTAATAGATGTAAAGTCAGATAATCGTATCTTTTTTTCTCCATTCAGTATTTAAAAATTTTCCAAAAGAAAGACTTCCATTAATCTTTTTTTTTTTGGTGGGAAGAAAGGGTTCCCACATTTGTGATTCATTTTATCAGTGTGGTGAACAGTTTGTTGTGGAGACTATCTCCACTCTTGTAGATGTTAAATGTCTGTTTTAACACATTAGCATATTCCCTGCCAAGGGCAATGAAGAAATCTCTGGGGAGGCTCAAATTACTTGAGTTATCCAGTTACTTTGTCAAAGTAAGACCTATAGTAGGATGAAAGTACTTTTCTATCCTTCTCCAAATTTGAATATTAATATTAAATAGTGATCAATTCCCTAACCCTACATCCTGAAACTCTCACCTCACAACATGAATCAGCACCTGTCCTCAGATCCAGGCTACTCACACCCTCCTCTAATATCTGGTTCTGTTTAGGCCAGTTAAGAATTCTACAAAAATCTAATGGATACTTAACTGGCTTAAGTTCCCCCATCTATCAAGTCATCAGTGGATCATTGTTCAAGATCTTTGACTATTATTGTGAATATTTTCTCTCAATAAAACCATCTTATTTTAGATTCTCTCTACTGACTCTGCAATATTGTGCTCTAATATTCCATGTATTACTATTTGGAATCCCAATCCTTAGCCAAATTCCATTAAGATAGTACATAACTTAGTTTTAGAGACTTCCCTGGGGCAATAAAATTTTACATGAATTTCTAATATGTATCAGAGGGAGAATTTTCTATGTGGTCAAACATGATCACTATATTTAAAGATATAGTAGAATGCTAAGAAATATATTAATTTTTATATTCCTATTCAGAAGTTTGGAAAAGTTGGTCAAATCTATTCCTCCCCCAACATTTTGTTCAACTCTGGATTTTACTTACTGTATAGCTTTCTATTATATTTATCTGAATCATAAAGTAGGATATTAAAATCACTTATTCCTAATACAATACTATTAATTTCTTATTGCAAGTTACATAGATTTTATTAAAAAAAAACTTGCAAAGAGACTTTCAGTCAATATGCTTGCCTGAATAGAATCAGACAGATACATTTTTCCACATCTGCTTTAGTATAAACCTGAAAATCACAACTGACCTAAAAATTATGTGGGAATTAAATGAGAAATTAGAATAAGTGAAGTCTTCCACCTTGAAAAATCACAAAGATTCATTAATCCATGGGGAATAAGAAAGAAAGCCATCAGTCATATCACCACAAATGCAAATGAACAAGATAAGAGTGTGTGAGGGGGGTGGGGGAGTTTAGCAAGTCACATAAGGATGATCAAATTAACTCAAATTGGAAATAAACTAAGTTCCAAGCTGCCACAAGGATTAGCAGTGACCACTTCACTTCTACCCTTGGTGAGATAGAGAGAATCGATCTGGGAAAAAAGAAATATTTCTTGAAACCATTTTTATTTTTTTTAAATGTATGACATTAAGTTTCAAGAAACTACTAATGAAAATTGCCAAATCTACTGCAACCACAATGCAAAATTAAGATAGAAAAAGTCCACTGATCACATCCTAGGAGTAGGGAGAAAGAAAAAAGAAAGAAAAATTCTAGCATAAATCCAGACCTTCTGTGTCAAAGAAAGAAAAAAAAAGTACCATAAGAATTCAAAAAGTAGATATTTAATTGTAATGAAATATGACTACAGGGTAAGAAATGATAAAATAGATTGTTTTGTAAAATCCTAGTAAGCTATTAACTTATTCCAAATGAAATAAACAGAACAAGATGAACTGATAAAAGGACAATGAGATTATGAGGAAGAATAACTTCAAAAGACTTAAGAATTTTAATGAAAGTAATGCCCAATAATGTTTCCAAATGGCATTAGATAAAACACATTGCCCACCTTCTGATAGAGAGATGATGGATTCAAAGTACAGGAAGAGACACACATTTTTAGGCATTGTTTGTAAATTTGTTCTTCTCAACCAAGCTTATTTTACGGGTTTTTTTTTTTTTACTTGTGGTTAACTGGAAGAGTATTTATAAAAAGAGGGTGGTTAACTATAGTGATACTTGAAAAGACACCCATTGGGACTTCTTGGGTCAGAATCAAGATGGAGGAATAGAGAAAGCACTCTGTCAAGCTCTCTCAACATTCTCCTCCAAACAATTAAAAAAAAACTCAGATGAATTCTGGAATGGTAGAACCAATAAAATGTTAAAGTGAAACATGCTTCTAGATCAAGACAATTTAAGAATTTGGAAAGAAAGATTTATGACATGGAGGAAGAGGATGGGCTGGAACTCATCTGGATGAAACACAAGTGGTGGGACTCAATGGTGAAGACAGAAACAGAAGCAGTGCTGGAAGCTTTCAAGCCATAGATAGTAAGGGGACCTGAGGACTCATCAAAAACAGAATACCGGGTACCTCTACACTAGTGATAGAGATAGGATGAGATGCTGATTGGCACTCCATTGCCTACATCCACTTATGGGTCACATTTCAAGGGTGGAGAGGAGCACTTTTGGTTCAAGAGAGAGTGAGAGGTCTGAGGAGAAGAATCATTTATGATCACAAGGGATCAGACACACACAGAAACAATATCACTTCCAGTTCTAAGGGAGTAGGGCTGCTAAGAAGCAGTATTACTTATGACTTGAGAGATCAAGATCTGTGAGGAACAGTACCATTCCCAGTATTGTTTGCAGTCCCAAGAAAGCAGGGATCCTAAGGAGTAGTATCTATTGTAATTGCAAGGGACCTTGGGCTTTTATTGGGTAAGGGCCACACTGTAGACTAGGAGAGCAGTGATCACACTTCTCTGCAGATCACATGATATCAGAAGCACAAACAATTTTAAACCCTTATAACTAGCTCTGAAAATAAGAGTGTGGAAAACAAAGGAAAACAAAACACTGAAGCTTAAGACAGTGCTTCTTACTCCCCATTCCAGGAACAGATCCCAAGTTTAACATAAAGTTCAAAATCAGGAAATAGGATGAAAACATGAGCAAAAAACAAACAAACAAACAAACAAAAAAGACCCTGACAATTAAAAACAGAGATTATACTGGCCGCATGCCGACCTTCTGCCAGCTGTATGCCGGTACCCACTCCTTCTATAAGGAGCACACTACCAGAGTCTTACTCACACTCGAGTCTTCGGTCCTCTGCCGGATAACCACACAGAGACGGGCCATCGGGAGGTGCCAACACCAGAGCTTTATTCAGAGGCCATCACAGCAAGCCATCATAGCAAGCCCAAGCAGCAAGGCCAGAGCAACAGGGCAGGAGCCAGGGGAGAGCACACGTGTGATCTGACCACGCTTGTTCCTAACTAACTACCTAGCCCCTCCTCCCCAGCCCACTTACTAGCCAATGATTGTAGGGTCAGATACCGGAAGGGGCTGTCTGAGTTTAGCACACCAAGGGGGAGGGAGTGACGTAGGAGGCTAGGACTGGATATAGGGAGGAGGCATCTGGGAATGGCGCATAGACAAGAGTACGTGACCTAGGAAGTCAGACTCAGGAGGGGTCTGGGGTCAGTGCTGCACAAAGGGACCCAGGAAGTCAGGAAGGTCACAAGAGGCATCTGGGGATGACGTTGCATATAGGGAGGGGACTAAGCAAAGGGAACTCAGTCCTCTGCCATCCCACTCCCACGTGGCACCGCCCCTTGCCTCAGGAGCTCAAGCTCCAGCTACTTCCTTGCACCCAGCTTATCTCACAAAGCACTGCCCACTGCCTCAGGGCTTCTCCGTATCCAGCCCATCCCAGTTCACCACGACTCTGCCTACCACAGCCCCTGCCTCGACTTCCAAAATACCCAGATCTTACCCTACCCTTGCCACAGCGCTCAACCTGGTAGCTGCCAACATCAGACAGTCCCTCACAAGAGATGACATCAATGTCAAAACAGCTACAAGCAAAGTTTCAAAGACAGATGTAAACTAGACACAAACCCAACTAGAATTCCTGGAAAAGCTAAAATATGATCTCAAAAATCAAAAGAGTAGTAGAGGAAAAATGAGGCAATGAAATGAGAGAAAAGAAAGAAAATTACAAAAAGACAACACCTTGCTAAAAGAGGCACAGAAATATTGAAGAAATAACAACTAAAAACTCAGAATTTACCAGATGGAAAAAGAGGTACAAAAATTCACTGAAAAAAAGTAAATCTTTAAAAAGTAGATTTGTCCAAATTGAAAAACTCACTGAGGAAAATAATTCCTTAAAAATTAGAATTGGGTAAATGGAAGCTAATGACTCCATAAGATATCAAGAAACAATAAAACAAAGTTAAAAAAAAAAGAAAATGGGCAATACCTCATCAGAAAAAAAAATAACTGATTTAGAAGATAGATTGAAAAGACAAAATTTAAGATTTATTGAACTACCTGAAAGCCATGATCAAAGAAAGAGCCTAGATGTCATATTTCAAGAAATTATCAAAGAAAACTGCTCCAACATTCTAGAATCAGAAGGCTAAATAGAAGTTGAAAGAAAATGAAAACTCTCAGAATAATATAGAAAAATTCCAGAGCACCCAGTTAAAGAGAAAATGCTTCAAGCAGCCAGAAAGAAACCATCCCAATATCATGGAGTGACAGTCCAAATCACAAAACATTTTGCTGATACAATGTTAAAAGAGTATAGAGCTTACAATATGAAATTCCAGAAGGCAACAGAGCTGGAATTATGTCCAAAAAATAATATACCAAGAAAAACTGAGTATAATGCTTAAGGAGAAAAAAAAATGTTATTTAATGAAATAAAGGGCTTTTAAGCCTTCCTGATGAAAAGAGTAAAGTTGAAGGAAATTTGACTTTTAAATATGACTCAAGTGAATCAATAAAAAATAAATATGAAAGAGAAATCATAAAGGGACTTAATAAAGTTAAAGTGTTTATCTTTCTATATGAGAAGATGATACTTGAAACTCTTAAGAACTTTATCATTTTTAGGACAGTTAGAAGGATTCTACAAAAAAAAGAGGGGCAAAAGAGTGAGTTGATTATGTTGGGATGATCTAAAGAAAATGAATAGATGAGAAAGGGGAATGCATTGAGAGAAGTGGGATAGGAGAAGAAGAAGAATGAGGAAAATTATGTTAGCAAAAAGAGGCATTCAAAGAAGAGCTTTTAGAGTGGAGGGGAAAATGGTAGGTGGTGGGAGCAATTCTTGAACCTTACTCACATCTAAATTGGTTCAAAGCAAGAAAAAGATTATACATAAACATACACATATGTGTGTGTACATATACATATATATACACACAAACATACACAGACTTATTGATGTATACATATATTGTATGTACTTATGGATGTACACATATATTATATGCACATACATAAATACGTATACACATAAAATTAAATGTGTGTGCGTATGTGTATTCAATTGGTAATAGAAATTATCTTACCTAATAAGCAAGTTGTAATAAAATGGGATAAGAGAGAGAAAGGTGAGGTGGTAAAAGGGAGGGAGGATAAAACTAGGCATTAGTTAGAATCAAAATAGGTTTTAGAGGAGGGATGGGATGAAAAGAGAGAAGGATAAACAGTTGAAAATAGGATAGAAGGAAATGGATAGTTAGTAATCATAACTGTGAAGGTGAATGGGATAAACTTAAGAAAGCAGATAGAACAGATTAGAAACTAGAATCCAATGATTTGTTTTTTACAAGAAACACACTTAAAACAGAGAGCAAAGCACAATAAAATTAGTATCTGGGACAGAATCTCTCATGCTTCATCTGAAGTAAAAAAGGCACAGGTAGCAATCATGATTATAGACAAAGCAAAATTAAAAAAAATAGGCATAATTAAAAGAGATAATTAGGAAAACTATATTTTTTATAAAGGTGCCATACACGATTAAGGAACACTAATACTAAACATGTATGCACCAAATGGCATAACATCCAAGAAGAAGTTAATTGGACAGATTGACTTCTGAGAGTCAAGGTGGCTGAGTAAGAAGTAAGTTGCTCTCACCCTCCCTCATTAACCTCTGAAAGCCCAGAAAATGTTGCCCCAGGAGAAACCCTGGAACAGCTGAACCAGTAGAAAGATGGGGTGCAGCAGTGCTGTAGCCCAGGAAGTTTGAGGGATTAACGGGAAAGGCCCCTCTTGCCCTGGGGGAGGGGGAGCAGTATAGAGTGGAAGCTGTTCAGCAAGTTGGTGGAAAGCCTTACCTCAGTATACCAGGGGGAGCTCCTGAACCCCAGGTGGTGGAGCAGGCAAGAATCGACATCAGGACCCCTGAGTGCCTTGGAACAGGAAGGGAAACCAGTGGAAACTGGCTCAGAACACGTGCCACAGTGTTCTCCAGAAGCCAAGTCTCAAGGTGCCTCAGCAAAACTCTGGGAAGCATAACTCCAAGAGGGAAAGCCCCAGGCAGAGAAACATTACCTGCAAGGAGCCAAAGAAAGTGAAAGGCCTGGATGAGCAGGCAACTTCCAGGACCAGACGCCCCACACTTACCCCTAAAGCTCCAGTGTTGCTGATTCCAGTCCAAAACCAGGTAAGCTGCCAGAACCCTACAGCCTCCAACTGTCAGCATCCGAGGCCCCAGCACACAAAGCCAGTGATCACACCCCAGGTTCCCAGCACAAGAAACTTGAGTCAGTGCCCCCTGCTCTCCAGCAAGAGAGCTCATTTTTTGAAAGGCCAGGAAATAAGCAAACACTATGAGCAAAAAGAAATGTACCATAGATTGTTATTATGGAGAAAGTGAAAGTCAAGACAAAAAATCTGGAGGGCAACATTGTCAACAAACCCACCTCTGAAACCTCAAAAGGGAATATGAACTGGTCTGAGACCCAAAAAGCCTTCTTGAAGGAGCTCAAGAAGTATTTTAAAAGTCAAATAAAAGAGGTAGAAGAAAAATCAGAGGAAAAATGAGAGGTATGCAAGAGAGATTCAATAGCTTGGAAAAGGAAGGACAAAATTAACTGTAGAAAACAAGTCCTTAAAAAATACAATTAGAGGACAGAGACAAAATGGCAGAGTAGAAGCATTGACTGCTTGAGTCCTCCCCCAAACCCCTCCAAATACCTGTAAAACATGACTCTAAACAAATTCTAGAGCAGCAGAACCCACAAGAAGACAGAGTGAAATAAATTTCCAGGCCAAAACAACCTACATGGTTGATTGGAAAGGTCTATTGTGCCATACTCAGAGAAAAACACAGTTTAGCATGGGTATGCAGGCAAAGACCAGGTCTCAGTAAACCTGGAACAGGCCTCAGAGGACTGAATCATAGGCAGCTGTGGTGGTGTCCAGACTTCTCAACACACAAATGCTAATGACAACTTAGAAGGTCAGTAGGAAAGGTCTGTCAGACTGTGGTGAGAGAGAAGCTCAGTTTCAGCCCCAGTCCTGGTGCAGCCCAGGGTGGCGACTGCCTCTGGAGCTCTCAGCCCACAGATGGAGGGGGAATCGGGTGACTGATCAGAGGGGGATTGTGGGGATCTCTTTAATGGTGCAGGATTCTCTTGCTTTGTCTGTGCTTGGATCTGAGTCTCAGTCCTAGGTGGCAGTCCTGGGGGAAGGAGGAGAGATGGTATGGTGGAGCTTGTAGTAGCAGTGGAGAGGGAATTCTCCTCACAGTTCCAAGGCAGGAAAGAGTGCTTGTGGTCACTCATAGATCAGAGCACAGGCCAGGAAAGAAGTAAACACCTCACTTTTGATCATACCACCTTGGAAGAACTGAAAATTTACAGGTGCCTAGAAGTATCTCTGAAAACAGCTGCACAAAACCCCCCAGGTTTGAGAGAGTACATTCTCCACACTGGAAGCAGAAACCTACCTCAACAAAGAGTTTAAAACTCAAGTAATTAGCTGGGATGATCATGAGCAAACAGAACAATAAAAAAGTCAGATCATAGAATCTTTCTTTGGTGACAAAGAAGATCAAAACATACAGCCAGAAGAAGACAACAAAGTCAAAACTCCTACATTCAAAGCCTCCAAAAAAAAATATGAATCAGTCCCAGGCCATGGAAGAGCTCAAAAAGGATTTTGAAAAGCAATTAAGAGAAGTAGAAGAAAAACAGAAGGAAAAAGAGAAATGAGAGTGATTTAAGAAAATCATGAAAACAAGTCAAAAACCCAAAAAAATACTGAAGAAAATAACACCTTAAAAAATAGACTCACCTAAATTGCAAAAGAGGCCCAAAAAGCCAATGAGGAGAAGAATGCCTTAAAAAGCAGAATTGGTCAAATGGAAAAGGAAGTCCAAAAATTCACTAAAGAAAACACTCTTTAAAAATTAGGATGGAGCAAATATATAGTCAATATCAAATTGTTAGCTTTCTTAGGAGGTGAGAGGGGCAAGAGAAAGGGAGAGAATCTGGAATTCAAAATTTAAAAAAACATGAGTGTTAAATTTTACATATATAATTGGGAAATATTTCTCAAAATAAAAATATATTAGAAAAATGAGGGTCATTTACATTTTTTTTGTTTTTAAATTCATGGAAGATAAAAGAAGGAAGTTCAGAAAGAAGCACATTTAAATGGGCCAGTTTTGAAAGTAACAAATACAAGGGCTTGTAGAATCATAGTTTCATATGCAATCCTCTTTTTTTTGTGTTCTGCTATATATGCAAAAAATATTCATTGAGGATGATATTTAAATTCAGAATTCACTTACTTAAATAGCAAAAACTTTCCAAAATCCCCAACATTCTAAAGTTTTTTTTTTAAAATAACTACTCTCATCTAAAAACCTTTTTTTATAAATGACATACTTGCAGTATATAGAGTAATTAACACAGGAACTATAAGAAAAGTTAGAAATACCAATTAACATAAAAGCTTCATGAAACATCATCAGAAAATTGAAATAGTTGAAGTTCTCCACTCAGTGTCCTACCTCTAACAAAGGTCACATGCTGTGTGTAGCCTGACTTTTGCTATGGCATCATTGATTTGTGCATAAGCATCTAACTGTGAGGGTCCATCTAGGGGGGTTCTTTCCCCAGAAGTGATTCAGTGTGAATTCTAACCCTCTATTGTCACATAAACAATGGCACTCTGATTCTGCCCAGTACATGAAAGAAAGGAACAACCTGTGTGTGTGTGTGTGTGTGTGTGTGTGTGTGTGTGTGTGTGTAAGATAACAATACAGAGCTGGTTGGAGGGCAAGAAACTTTCTTTCATTAAAGGATCCCTCTCCTTGGGCAAGGAAGTCCTATCTGGGTGGAGGGGTAGTGTGTGATTCCATATTGCAGCAGAAGATGGAGGGCCAAGAGGAAGGTCAAAAGTTAGAAGCAAGCTGCTTGCAATAAAAGAATCTGAAAAGAAAACATAAACAAAAAAGAAACATTGTGTATAAAACTATCTTACAAACAAAAAAACCAACAAACTCACATAGCAGAAAAAAATATATAAAAATCCAAAGAGAGGACATAACACATTGAAATAACCATATGTAATGACAAAAACTGAACCAAACATCACCAGTGAAAAGGAGAATTCTTCCAACTTCCTAGATATCATGGAAAAGGAGCAAGATTGTAGAATGATTCAAAAGAGGAAAAAAAGACACCATTAAGATGGAAATTAAGTTAGAAATCAGAGTTCTGACAACACAATTGAATAGATAAACAACAGAATACATTACACAAGACAGAGGATCCTTACAAAAGAAATAGACATTTTCAAAAAGGAAAACCATAAATTTTTAATTCAACAGTATAGGGATATGAATAGGGACTGAACCTGTGATTTAATTAACATAGAAAACTACCTTCTTAGGAAACTCTCCTCCCTCCCCATTCCACCCCCACCCATGCATTTTGATTCCTTCTCTATAACTTGTGGTATAACTTTCCTACAGCTCTGAGAATGCTTATGGTGTGGCTATGATCACAGAGCTAGTGGACTTCAGAGAAGGGATTTGAACAAAAGTCTTTCTAGCTTCAATGCCAATTTTCTATCTACTATCCCAGAAAAACTGGAAGAAAATTTTAAAAGAAATTTAAAAAATATTCTGCAACTCACATTATTGACCTTGTCTATCTATCCCTAGTCATAAGAAAACATTTTATTTTTTAAAGCCTTCTTTACTGTTCTGTAAGTAATTTACTTTCTTCTCCTCAGTCAATTTGCATGTTGAATACCTAATTTATTTATTAATTTATTTGGGAGGAATAAGAATTAGAATTAAAAATACAATTTTTTTTTTTAAGACTAGATTCATTTTTTCATGATATGCCAATTTGAAGGGGCATTCTTTGCCCACCAGTATAATATATTTGTATTTTAAAGTTTAATTTTGTACTGTAGCACCATTTTATTCTGGTTGCATTTCTTTGAAATGTTAAGGGCATCCCCCCTTATTGTTTATAAAATTTATTATTTGATATCTGATTATTTCTTACTGAATGTTTCTTCATTAAACTTGGTGTTTCTTCCTTTTAGTATAATTTGTACTCTTTCAATCTGTACAATTTTTTTGCTTCCAATATTTCTGAACATTTAAGAAATAATTTCTTAATATACTGAGTACAGTTTTGATTTTCATGATTTTTTATAAAATTATATACTGCCTCAAATTATTTACTTTAAATATAGCATTTCTGTTTGGTAGATAGTTTATATATTTTTCTATTTTTAAAAAATATATTTTATGAAAAAGTTCTATTTTTCTGTTAATTTCTGCATTTTTACATTCAAATATGGTTGTCTTTTACAATTAATCTATTATAGAGAATATTTCTGTCTTTTGTTACAAGTTTTCTATAATCATATACATTCTGATTTCTTCTTATGAACTCACAACTGTAGAAAGCAGAAAACAGGACTTTGAAGGTGAACAGACAAGATGGTATTGATGGAAAATAAAGAAAATCAGAACATGAGGCACTGCTGGACCCAGAAGGGCGCCAAAATTATGTATCCCAGGTACCTAATAGTCTGAATGAAATCATTAACTACTTGAGAATAAGAAGATAATGTCACATCAAAACTGACAAACTTTGTGTATTCATATTTACATGGTATATTGTATTCCCATTTTAAATTTTATTTTATTCTGTATTTTTAAAATTATCTAATCTTACTTTCCTTCTCTCTAGCAATTTGATTTCAAACTCATGTACTTTCTTTCCCCTCAAATGGAATCACATCAACCTTTTTCATAATTGTTCTGTAGACTGCCAAATGTGTGTACATAATTATCCACATGCAGATAATAAAATTCTTTTTGGACATTCTGCTATATCTTCAAATTATGTATTATAGGATTTTGTACTTTACTGTCTAATGAATATATACAGAGTAGTGTTTACCTCCTGGTTTTAGAATCATATGATTAGTAATCCTTTGAGAAATTTGCTAAACCAAGCTCATGTTTCCATTATGATTTTTTTTTTGTTCAAGACCTGAGTCTGTCGTTTTTACATGCCTACATATCCCAAGAAATTAAAAATGTGCTGACTTAAGCTTTTCAGCACATTAGTTTGATTAGTAGATTTGCTGAGTAGGAATTTACCAAAACAATTGGGAAAATTTGGATTTATAAGTGAAATTATTTAATATTAAGAATTACAAATAACACATTTATATCCTAAACCTCAGTAAATATTAATGTTACAATCAAATTTGTTGTGAATGCCTTGTACCCTTAGGTATCATAGAGGGAAACTTATAGTCCCTTGTCTTGACTGTGCTTTCCTTAAATAAAGGTCATGAAGATTATGAGCATGATTGTTAAATACTATTCAGTTCAGTTAAAACATACCCTTATGTTGCTACTATTATATTCACTGAATTGTTATGAGTCCTGGAAATAAAAAATGTGAAAAATCACATAGACCCTTACTACTGAGAGAGATGTTAAAAAAAAAAAAAACACTCCTTGCACAAATAAGAACACTCTAGCTTAAGGGCAAATGAGTGACTTGTCCAAGATTCCACAAGTAATAATAGCAAAGCATGGATTCACAGTGAAGTGTTTTATTTTCTCAAATCAGTTTTTATATTTTACAACAATGTTAAGCACAATGGTGCGGTAAAATAAAGAATTATCAATCATCAAGAAACATTTATTAAGTACCTACTATGTGCCATGCACTGAAGATACAAAATGAGGTAAAGGATAGTCCCTGCCTTCAGGGAGCCTCCAATCTAATAAGGGAAAGAACATGCAAACAAATATATGCAAAGCAATCTATATAAAAGACAAAGAGGAAATAATAAATAGAGGGAATGCACTAGGATTAACAGAGGTTAGGGGAGCCTTCCAGTAAAATACAGGATTTTATTGGAAATCTCAACTAAGTGAAACCCACCACTCAAAATTCAGTTGAGGCCCCCAGTACTAGGTACAAAGTAGCCCACAGCTAAGGAGGGGCAGGAGAGATTTATGCTGGAAAACTACAATGGGGATGTTTAGTGAGGGGTTGGGAAAAAAGAATGGGCAATTTTTCCCAGGAACAAGTGAATAGAAGCAGGATGTTTTGCAAGAGCAGCTGACCACAAGGCTGGTTTGGACCAGTTTGGGCTCCGGCACAGTTCAGCAAGATCAGCCAGAGAACATCAGCAAAGGTTTCTGGGAGTAAGGAAGGCTTTGGCTCACCACAGGCCCTGATTGGCTCCTTTCAGCAAACAGGATAACTCTGTTTCCAATGCGTCTACCTGGTAAGGTAACATACAAATAGACATATTAATCTCAGTGATGTGGTACTTCCACAGGATTTCATGGAAGCCAGAGAGGTCAGTAGTTGGAGTGGAGGAAGGAGAGTGTTCCAGGCATGGGGGATACCCAGAGGCAATGCCTGGAACCAAGAGATGGAGTATCTTGTTTCTGGAACAGCTGGAAGACTAATTTCACTGGATCAAAGAGTATGTGTCAAGAGAGTAAGGTGCAAGAAGACTGAAAGAAGAATGAAAAATTAAGAGGGGACTACGTTAAGAGCTTTGAATGCCAAACCAAGCATTTTGTATTTTGTCCTAGAGACAAGAGCAGACTTTTTCCTGTAGGCAATGGGGAGCTTCCAGATGTCATTTATCAAGGGAGTGAAGTGATCAGGCCTATGGATTAATAACGATTGCTTAGGCATTTGTGTAAAGGATAGATTGTGTTAACACATTAATGAAGGCAGGCCAACTACGTTGTAAATAGTTTTGGGGCAATCATTAGGTGCTTTCATAATCTGAGAGTGCCTATGGGCAATAGATGTACAAATATTTAAAAATTCTTTAGCCTTCATCTTCTTAACTCTGTAATTTCCCTCTGATCACAATCTTTTGGATAGCAGAGATAAAATGAAGATAGGGTCATAGAATTTGAAGATATTTGTGACTTGTAAAAGGCAAAAATATTAGAAATGCTGTCAATGTAATATTAAAGTTCTTGAGTGTAAAGGTAGGGAATGAAATTGAGAGGAAGACTGTAGCAGAAATATATCCATGAGTAATGTGAGAATTCTACCCACTCCAATCCATCCCCCATCCTGGAATCCTAAAAATCCAACAACCTCTTTTAAATCTTCATGCTTTCTGACCACTCTACAAAGCTATTTTCTTCTTTTGAACATTCTTTTTTGTTATTTTCTTGTTGTTTGTTGTTGTTGTTGCTGCTGGTGGGGTTGGCAAGTTGATATGGAAGGGACTCATAGTTTTCCGTATATCTGCTAGACCAGTAGTGTCAAACTCCTTATAAAAATGGGGGCCACTAAACTATACATAAGGATTCTTGCAGGCTTCATATTAACAGTTTAAAAATGTAATTTTAACTTTGTTTTATTTATTTATTTACTTTTAAGTATTTCACAATTTTATTTTAATCTACTTTGGACCACACTCAGAAGTATTGTGGGTTGAATAAGTCTGTGTATCTGACACCTCTGTGCTAGATCATTCCATCTTGTATTCATCTATAGGTTCACCTTTATATCCCATCCCTATATGTAGGTATATAAAAGAGATCTCCCTGAGCCCTTTTCTCCTCCTACAATTTTAATAATCTCATAGACTTCTATGAATTATAATTTCTGTGCATATGACTTCCAAATGTATCAACACCTCATTTCTCTCCTGAGTTCCAGTCCTCCATCTCTAACTGCTTGTTTGGCATCACCCTAATTCCATAACTGTCTCAAATTCAACTTGTTCAAAGCAAAACTTATTTTTCTCCTTAAACTCACCCTTCTTCCTAACTGCTCTATTTCTCTTTAGGCCATGTACCGTCAATCTTCCTGTAACTGAGGTTATCAAACAGGAACTCTTTCTAAACTTCTCACTCTCTCTTAACAACTTGCTTTCAATCATGTATCAGATTTGTTGAGCCTATCTTCTTAATCTCTTTCACATGTGTGTATTTTACTCACACCATGAGTAGTGTAGTCCATTACTTCTTACTTCTCATCAAGATTATTACAATTGGTCTCCCCACATCTAATCTCTCCCCTCTCTACTAAATAGAGTCGATACGGTCTTAGGAAACCTGTTTAAAAAGAATAAGGAAGAAAAAAAAATTAGGAAAACAAACAAAAAAGACCAAGATGAAATCAGAAAACAAAAGGGAAATTAAGAAAATTGTAAGAACCTATAATAATCAGTTATAGGCCAATAAAAGACCATTTAACAGGAATAGAGAACTATTTTAAAAAATGAAATAGCCAAATAAAATAACATCAAATAGGAATCCCAATTCAACTTCAGAAAAAGAAACTGAAGTCATGGTAAAGAATTATACAAAAAGGAATGATGGTAATGGTACCTATGAAACATGGACACTCATATAGATCTCTTGACAGATTTATTGGTAAGTTCTATCAAAAATATTAAAGAATAATTAGTATCTCCTTAAGGAAATAATTTAAATATGTATATAAAACCTATATTAAATGTAATATAGAATAACAGCACATAATTGGATGATATGATATGATATAAAGTATGGTATATGGCAATATATGGTATAAAGATAAATATTATGGCATGAAGACATAATGTAACAAAACATAAAATAACATAACAATATAATATATGATATAGCATATTACCTATATAATGTGCATATATGTGAACATAATAATCAAATAGTCTATATGTATACAATATACTATGTAAGCAAATATGTTTATATATATGTGTATGTGTGCAAAGTGATTTGTATTTATATCTGTGTGTATGTGTGTGATATATGTATATGTATGTATGTGTACATAGTCTACATTGCTATTATTTTATTACCCAAACCATGCTTCCAAATGATGATGCTAATGCTTACTGAAATTAACTTTCAAAGACCTTATTTCTTGAAATATTTTGATATAAAATATATCCTTTCAAATATATTCCTTATTTTTAAAAATATATTTCATTGTCTATGTGCTTTTCCCCCCCATTATTAGCAACTGGAAAGAAATCGTTCTCTATAACATTGTACGTGACATGGGGCATTTTCTTTTGTTAAAAATCAAGAAAAAAGGTGTAACCAGGTTTTGTGAGGCTCAAATGAGATCATGAATCTAAATCACTTTGCAAACATTAAAGCACTCCATAATAAAGTTATGAGCATCATAGACCCTCATCCAGATCCTGCCCTCTAACTGCAGATGTTCCAAAGAGTTCTGTCCTGGGCCATCTTCTCTTCTCCCTCTATACTTCTTCACTTGGTTACCTCACCAGTTCCCATGTATTGAATTACCACTTCTTTGTGGATGATTCTCAAGTCTACCTATACTGCCCTATCTGCTCTATTCACCTCCAGTCACACATCTCCAACTGCATTTCAGACATCTCTAAATAGATGTCCAGTAGACATCTTAAAGTCAACATATCTATAATGGAACTTATTATCTTTCTCTCCTCAAGTCTTCCCCATTCCTATCTTCTCTTTAACTGTAGAGGACAACAATATCCTCCCAGTGCTTTAGGCTTGCAAATTAGGTGTTCTCCTAGACTCCTCACTATCTCCCCCCACCCCAATATTCAATCTGTTATCAAAGCCTGTAAATTTCCCTACAAAAAAACTAATATATTTAGTTTTCAATTCACAGAATAAAACAAGCATTTCCCAATTCCTTGATCTCCTCTTTTTCTATTTTATTCATATAAGCATTTAGAGATATAAAACTTCCCCTAAGAACTGCTTTCTCTGCATCCCATAAGTTTTGGTATGTTGTCTCATTATTGTCATTCTCTTGAATGAAGTTAGTGGTTGTTTCTATGATTTGTTGTTTGACCCAATCATTTTTTAGGACTAGATTATTTAGTTTTCAATTATCTTTTAGTCTATCTTTCCATGGTCCTTTATGACATATAATTTTTATTGCATCATGATCTGAAAAGGATGCATTTAATATTTCTACCTTTCTGTATTGGATTGTGAGGTTTTTATGCCCTAGTACATGGTCAGTTTTTGTGTATATGCCATGTACTGCCGAGAAAAAAAATATATTCCTTTCTTATTCCCATTCAGTTTTCTCCAGAGGTCTATCATACCTCACTTTTCTAATATTCCATTCACCTCCTTAACTTCTTTCTTGTTTATTTTGTGATTAGATTTATCTAGTTCAGAGAAGGGGAGGTTGAGGTCCCCCGCTAATATAGTTTTGCTGTCTATTTCTTCCTGTAACTCCCTGAACTTCTCCTCTAAGAATTTGGATGCTATACCATTTGGTGCATATATGTTTAGTAATGATATTACTTCATTGTCTATGGTGCCTTTTAGCAGGATGTAGTTTCCTTCCTTATCTCTTTTGATAAGATCTATTTTTGCTTTTGCTTTGTCTGAGATCAGAATTGCTACCCCGGCTTTTTTTTTTTACTTCAGCTGAAGCATAATATATTCTGCTCCAGCTTTTTACCTTTACCCTGTATATGTCACTTTTTTTCAAATGTGTTTCCTGCAAAAAACAGATTGTAGGATTATGGTTTTTAATTCATTCTGCTATCTGCTTCTGTTTTATGGGAGAGTTCATCTTATTCACATTCACAGTTATGATTACTATATGTGTCTTTCTCTCCATCCTTCTGCAACCCCTGTTTATGCTTTTCTTTCTTCTTTCTCATTTTCCCTCCTCACTAGTGTTTTGCTTTTGACCACTGCCTTCCTCAGTCCCGCTCCCTTTTATTAGTCCCTTCCCTTTTCTTCCCCTTTACCCTTACTACTTCTTATCTCCCTTCTATCCCCCCTCCCTTTTCTTTTCCCCTTTTCCCTCCTGCTGTCTATAGGGCTAGTTAGATTTCTATACCTAACTGATAATGTTATTCCTTTCTTGAGCCAAATCTGGTGAGAGTAAGGTTCAAACAATGCTCATCTTCCTCCCTTCTTTCTCTCTGCTATAATAGGTTTTTGTGCCTTTTTCTTCTGGTTCAGCTGTCCCAAAATTTTTGCTTGGGCAATATTTTCAGGGTTTTCAGAGGTTAATATGGGAGGGTAAGAGCCACTTACTTCTTACTCTGCCATCTTGGCTCCCAGAAGAGGAAGTCCTCTCAGTCATTCTTAAAATTATATTTCTGTTACTGTATACAATGTTCTCTTGATTCTGTTCACTTCATTCTTCATCATTTTGTGCAAGTCTTTCCATGCCTTTTTAAGATCAATGAGCTCATCATTTCTTTTAGCACAGTTGTATTCCATCACAGCCATGCACTACAACTTTTTCAGCCATTCTCCAATTGATAGGGGTCCTTGCAATTTCCAGTTCTTTGCCACCACAAAGAGAGCTGCTATAAACATCCCATTCATGTTTAACATTGTAATTACTATTTGTGAATTTCCCTCCATTTTATTTATACTCACTATTTTCTCTCAGCCTCTCTTTTTGTCCTATCCCTGTTACCTTATCTTCTCTCTCACCCTCCCAATTCCCAATCCACACAACCCTCTAAAAGTCTCCCTGACCCTGTCCCCCAGTTTTCTCACCTCGCCAGAGGTTCAGAAGACTTCAACAACCTTCCTGGGAGTAAGGTTTCAACATTACCAGCCCTCCACCCTCAGCTTTCTCTATATTAGTTCTTCCTTTCATACCGCATTTTTATAATATAATTGCTCCATTTTTATAATATAATTGCTCCATTTTTATAATATAATTGCTCCATAATTGTCAATTTCACTTTTGCAGTATCTTTCAAATATCTCCTCCTTTCCACTGACATCACCACTCTAGTGCAGGTCTTCATGATCTTACACATGGATTATTACAATAGCCTATTAGTGAGTCTGCTTGCTTCAATTCCCCATTCTAATCCAATTTGTATTCTGCCACTAAAGTAATTTTCCTATAGCTCAGATTTGCACAAGTCATCCCTACTCAAGAAATTCCTGTGGCTCCCTATCTCCTTTAGGATCAGATACAAAATGCTCTCTTTGACATTCAAATCTGTTCATAACCTATCCTTCTCCTACCTATCCAGTCTTCTCATACCTTACTCTCCACCATGTATGCTTTGATTCAGTAACACTGGCTACTT
Organism: Vombatus ursinus; assembly: GCF_900497805.2. Taxonomy (NCBI): domain Eukaryota; kingdom Metazoa; phylum Chordata; class Mammalia; order Diprotodontia; family Vombatidae; genus Vombatus; species Vombatus ursinus. Next base: position 14,692,990 of record NW_020954585.1, read on the forward strand.
TGTTGTGTGAAAAACAAACTCCATCTCTTTTGCTCTGGGCTTGGAACTTCCTCCCTTTTCATTCCTGCCTACTGACTTCCTTTAAGTCCCAACTAAAATCTCATATTCTATAGAAAACTTTTTCTAATGCTTCTCAGTTTTAGTGACTTCCTTGTCTTGATAATTTCCTATTTATTCTTTATATAGTTTGTATGTATTTGTTTGCTTGCCTCTCCCTTTAGATTTAGAGCTCTTTGAGGGCAGGGATTATTATTTTTTTCTTTCTTTTTTGTGTCCTCAACATTTAGTACAGTGCCTGGAATATAATAGGAGCTTAATGAATATTTGTTGACTAATTATATACCAGTCATCATCATCATCATCATCATCATCATCATCATCATCATCATCATCATCATCATCTATAGTCACTAGGCTTCAGGTAAGGTAATGACTTCATTCACTGAACCTTCTGTTACACTCATATCACTGAGAAATTTTACCACTGGGCTTGGCTTTCCAGAAAAAAAGAAAGACGCACAAACATTCAAATTTAATCTCCATTATTAACACTTTCATAAGTCTAGACAATTAACACAACAATAAATCAAGCCCTTATTTGTTGGCTTTTGCTGATTGAAAATGAAAATTAAGCACCTTGCAAACAGGTGTTAGCTGGCTTCAGGTCACTCAGGGAAGTGACTATTGCACGGACAATAGCAGGCCTGGACTGCCTGAGACACTGACATCATTCTACCTAACTTTCTGATCTACACAATCTTAGAGGTACTAATTTCTGCTGTTCCTATGGCTATAATAGGACTCTATAGCCTAGTCAAAAAATATTGAGTCTTTTTTTCACTTGAATTCATGTGAAAAAAGCAAAGACCAAACCTCAAAGTGAGTGTCTGTCAATGAATAACTTATGGCCTTGGTGTCTCTTATTATTTGCATTTTCTCATTTCATCTCTTCTTTGCCTTTGAAATCTCCTTGCCTTAATAATCTCTTTTGCAATTGATTTCTATAAAGCTAGAGCATGTGACCCTTCTTCCTTTCCAAAGGTTTGAACAAATGAGCTCTCCTCTTTTAGAGTACATGTCACCCACCCTGTAAGAGGTACTATTATCTTTTTTTTAAATGGTGGCAATTTAATGGCCCCTTCTACTCTATTAAACACATATATCTCATATTATGTATATATTTATGTCTTACCTAAAATAGCATATGAAGCTTATCAAGTAGAACAATTTTAAATTCTACATTTTAAAAAATGAGCATCTGCAATTAAAACATCTAAATAGTATGTTAACCTTGGTCTTTTTGTAAACCTTAAATATGTGAAGCCACCAAGGATCAGAGAGGTATGGATATGGGACTTCCTTCTATTGGCCCAACTCATGACTCATCTAAAAGTTAAAGCCTTAGAGAGTTTTAAAATCAGTCTCATGGAATGAGTCTAAAACTAGTCACATAGCTAGTAATTGTGAATATGAATTGAGGTCTTCTCTTCCTGTTTCCAAGTGAAACTGTCTGTTTCATCATATTGCCTTTCAAAGTTTGAAATGCTGCTGTATAAATGTGAAGATTTTTATTATTATGATTATTTATAATCATGGCTCTCCATCTGAATATTATATAGTAATTATTGGGATGAGACTTATCAACATGAATCAGTGAAGTCCTGATTCCCTGTCTCTTTTCATGCTCTTTGTTCTGAATTTGAGCCCCTTTTCCCCCTCAATTTATTACAATTCTTTGCCAACCCAAGCCCCTTTGCCAAATCCCATAGTTTTTTTATTATTATAATTGAAGAATAAAATAATTTCCTAGATATTTATACTGTTTTCAGACCAGTTCACCTAAAAAAAAAAGAAGAATCATGCTTACAAAAGAGCACTCAATCCTTTTCTCAATGTATTTTGCATGATTTAGAAAATCCAAGTGAGGACAAATAATTCAATATACTTTTTGTAGGCACACAGACAGCTTCCATCCTCCTCTCATACAGTTCCATATCTATTAATATCGTAACTTCTTAGGGTCTCTTGTCACCATTACACCTTTCATTTATTATCCTAATTATTCATCTTTATTTTTCCTTACTTTCTATACTAACAAAGGGACACTGCAGAGAAAATCAATGTTTATATCAATGTTTAGGGGACATTTTGCACATAATCAAATGTTTGTAAAACAGGTTTTTTAAATTATATATTTGCACACATTTTGTACAAGTTTCTAGCTATTATCTGTTACAGTACTCTGTGTTCCTCACTGATAAAGAATAACCTAAGTGTTAACTGGTCTCTGGAAACATTTTTAGAACTGTCTATTCCAAATATAACACTTCTTTTTTTTTTCTTTTGAAAAAAGAATCCTGTTGAAAATGTTAGAAAAAACACATATTTTCTTTATAAGCTTCCATTTACTAAAAACAAACTTTTTCTATTGATCTCTTTATTGACTAACTCTGTAAAGCAGTTCATACCATATCAATGATCCTTTGTTATTCAATGAAAAGTTTAGCATCCAGGACCCCCAAATGCACTTGAATGCCCACAGAGTGACACAAGATTCTAGGCACTCTGTGGATTAGCCTCCAATCAAAATCATAGCTCATAAATCCCTCCTGATATTTTGTCCTTTTTAAAGCAACGAGAAGATACTCAGTTCAAAGCAAAAACATTTAATCAAACAACATAGTAAATTAAATGACAAGAAAAGATCATCCCTCTACTCCCATATACAAATATCTAGGCTCTCATTCATAGGCTACCAGATTATGAGTATAGGAATGAACAGACTCACAGAAAACAGGGATTATCAGGGATCTGTTATCAGGGATCTGTTGTTTTTGTTCAGTTGTTTGGTTGTTCAGTTGTTTTTCAGTTGTGTTGATTCTTTATGACCCCAATTTGGGGTTTTCTTGACAAAGATATTGGAGTGGCTTGCACTACCTTCTCCAGATCATTTTACAGATGAGGAAACTGAGAAACCACAGGGTGAAGAAAACAGGTGATACCTAAAAAGATTAAATCATTTGCCCAAGGTCATATGGGAGTAAGAGAAAACAGGGTAAAGTGACATGTTGAGGGTCATACAGCAAGTAAGTGTGTGAGGCCAGATTTGAACTCAGATTTTCCAGACTCCAGGTCTGATGGTCTATCCACTGCACCACCTACCTGCCATAATCAGGGAACATTCATGGAGAAAAATATGTGTTAGAAATCAAAATGTCCAAGGAATATATACAGGTGCACACCCATAAGAAGAGTGAATGATTAGTGTAGCTTTTGTTCAAGACCCACATGTAGCTGGACAGTTCACACTTATAATACTGCCAATATCCCCTAATGATATCTGTTTGCTGCTTTATAGTACTATATGTTAGGCACAGTGTCTCTTCCTGCAGGACATACATCTTTTCTGATTATCACATTTCTGTTCTTCTCTAGGTTTAATCTTACCTCTGACATCTATGACAAGTAGACAGAAAAAAATCAGTAGATAACCTTAGTTTAAAATTGTTGGTTTAACCACCCATATGTCCTTCTTGCTTGAAGTTTCTTGCCCTACATACCTTTCTTAGAGGTGAACACACGTACAAACACACACACACACACGTTCATTTAACTTTTGGAAGCTCTTATTAAAGTTTGTTGCCTTAAATTATTGGAAAGAGTTCACCTGATGAAATATCAAAGAAGCTATATAGGACTGGGACGACTATGCTCTACTCAGCCTTGATGCCCCCCCCACCTTGCCCGTCATTTTTTGTTGTTGGCTATCATCAAATAAGCCAGGGAAAAGGAACAAAAACAAAACAAAACAAGAAAAGAGGTGAAACATGACAGTATTATCAGCTTCTATCCTAGATCTCCTTTTTCTAAATTCCTGTCTTTGTTGTTTTTGCCTGCCAGCAACAAAACCCCTGATATTAATCATTCTTCCTTCCTGCAAGTAAACCTCTCTGTTCCCTCTACAAAAGCATCATTATCTATACATTTACAAACCTGAAATATTGAAATTTCAGACACATGGAAAATGATTGTTCTTTCTCCTATTTTTCTCCCTTCTATTCATAAAGATTTATGAGTTAAAGGCAATTCTTTCCATTGGCATACTTTTTTTTTTCATGGAAGATGTAGCATTCAGAAAGGGGTCAGAGATGGAGAAGAGCTCCTGATGTTAAACTTAAATAGCCTGAATTTATTTTTATTGAAGATCTGTAAAAGGAAAGCATCTGAGTTATAAAGTTGTCGTGCTGGTTAATAAACAACTATTGTGTTCACTACTAGATAAGCATCTTTAGAGCTTTGGAACACACAATTTTGGAGTTGCTATTTCAACAGCATGAAAAACAAATATCCTTAAGATGCCATTATCATTATGTTTTCAGTAGATTTTCCTTTAAGGTCATTGCTATTGCTAGTCAGGTAGTTATACTTAGTGATATAGCATTAAAATGGAAAGGAGTAGCTTCTTTTAGTAAAAAGGATTGCTCTCAAACCATGGATCTTGTTCAATGGGTTTTTCTGTCTTGAAAAGCCTTACTCTGGGACTCTATTGTCCTAATACGTTATTTACTTAATATCTGGTAACTTAGAACAAGGTAGATCATTTGTGTTATCAATGGTTATAAGAGCAATTGAATATTCTTAATAGATTTAAACATGGAGACACAACTTCAAGCTTAATTTTCCATGAGAAAAATGATTATAAATATATTATCTTAGACATTACTTATTGAAATCTCTTTATTTTAAATATGAAATAAGTTATAAATACCAAATAGCTAACTGCTTCCTAGTTCATCCTAAAGAGCTTAATTCAAGGTTATTACTTTTTATGTCATATTTAGAAAGATACTAGCTTAAGAGGCAAAGACCTTTGTTCCCACATTCTCTGAACACTGTTTTATACCTTATATCTTGGCTACCCTTTAACTTGAAAAGATAAGAGCTGGGACTAGCTGGTCCTCTCCCTGTTACATCTCCTCCACCCACTCCCAGTTCTTTCACTGGAATGAGCACAGAAGAATCAAATAACTTGCCTCTTGTGTGGTACAATGAAAGGAATAATAAATTTTGAGTCAGACCATGTGGATTTCTGCCTCTTACTCCCATATGACTTTGGGCAAATTATTTAATCTTTTTAGGTATCAATTGTTGCCCTTGTCAAGGGAGGAGGTTGGCCTATTTAATCAACAAAGTTTCTGCTTTTCAACTCTGAATCTGTGATTGTATTATCCTAAAATCCTTTAGAACCAGATATTTTCTAGTAATATTTCACTCTTCTTTCCAAAAGATGTTGTCCTGTAAAAGAGAAGCACTTAGTTCTCAAAAAAGATAGAAAATTATTGGATTAAGGCCAAAAGGCAATCCTTATAAAAAAGAAATTATCTTTTTGTCATATAGTAAAGAAGGAAGAAAAGATATGAGTAGTTATTAGAGACAGATATATTTAGAGAGTAGAGGATACAAGTTATGAAGTAGCAGCTTAAGTCTGCTATCTTCTCTAGGCATCAATAACTACAGATTGTGAGAAAAAAACTACATTGGAAGGCTCAAAAAAGTGAAGATAGTTTGCACATTCCTTCCAAATTCTTGATTAATAAATGAATGAAGGAATGTTGTTGAACAGTATAGGGTTGGGAGTTGATTAGATAAGAACATTTCTGTATTACAGTGAATATACAAGTTACATCATAATATTAAAGGTTCAGAGATTTAGAGGTGAAAGATAACTTGGAGGTAATAAAGTACATCTTCTTCCTTTTCTAGATGAAGAAACAGAGGTCCAAAGAGGTTACGTGCCATTCTTGGATTCACAATGAGAACAAATTCTTGAGGCGGCATAGGGGGTTCCTGACTATAAATTCAGTGCTCTAACCACTACCTCATGAAATTACTTAACATAAATTCTTAGGAAGCCGAGTTATCAGAATTTTATAGGATAACTAGAAGTTCTAAAAGCGCTGGTTCTTCTTTCATAGAATTCCTACATTAACAGCTCATTATGGTATGAAGATACATCTGGGTTTTTAAAGCTTATTCTAGAGAAGTTTGAGATATGGCATGCTCTAACAATTTGAAAATATTTCAAGTGTGGTTTCAGAGGTTCTGGGGCTTGGGAATGAGGCAGAGCCAGGAGGGCAAAATACAGGCAGTGACTCAGCTGAAATCTCCCAATGTTCCCGATAACTAAAATAATACTTCAAATCAACTGCTGCAGGGGCAGAACCAACAAAATGTCAAGATAAAACATTTTTTTTCCAGGTCAAGACAACTTAGGAGGTCAATAGGAAAGGTTGTGACACAAGGTCTATGATGGTGCAGTAGGCATGATGGCAACCCCAGCAGCAGGCCTTGGAGGTGACTACAGGAACTTTCAGGCCAGAGATGGTAAGGGGGGGTGGGCAACTTGTCAGAAAGAGATTACAGGAGATCCTTTTTCAGACTCCTGATGCAGGCACATGTTATATTGATCTTACACAGTTCCAGGGAGAAGAGGAGTATTAGCACTTGGAGCTGCAAGGGACAAGGAGACCTGGCCACAGTTTCAGGGAGGAGAAAAATGTTGTGATTTCTCATAAGGGATTATCATCCCTGGTCTTAGTTGTAAGGCAGAGAGGTAGACGATTGCTTGTGACCAAAGCAGAGTAGGGGAATTAATCACAGTTCCAGGGACAAAAGAAAGACTAGCATTTGTGACTATAAGGAAGCAAGGTCCTTTCCTGGATAATGACAAAGGTACAGTCCAGAAGAGCAGTGACCACACTATTTATTGGATCACACTATCTTGGAAGCACCAAAAACTTATAGATCCCAAGAATTAGCTCTGAAATCAGCAAAGGAAAAAAAAAACAACAACAAAAAACAAAACAAAACAAAACAAAAAAACAAAAACCTGAAGATTGGGATACTGCCCTCTCCATCACAGAAGCACTGTCCAGCTTTAACATAAAATTAAAAGTCAAAAAATAGGCTGGAAAAATGAACAATAAAAAAAGAACATGACCATAAAAATCTACTATACAGACAGGGAAGAACAAGATACAAACGAAAAACAAGTTATTGATGTCAAAATATCTAGAAGTAAACCCACAAAGAAAACTATAAATTGGACACAAGACCTACAAGAATTTCTAAAATAGTTCAGAATGTTTAAAAATCAAAGAAGAGTGGTAATGAAAAAACTGGGGAAATAAATTAAAGCAAGAAAAGTATAAAAAGAGAGTTCACAGGAGAAAAAAATCACAAAAAAGTGAAGAAAACAAAACCTTTAAAAAGAAAATTAACCAAATGGCAAAAAAAGAAATAAAATTTTACTGATGAGAAAAACTCCTTAAAAACAAAATTGGCCAAAGGGAGAAAAAGAGACACAAAAGATAAATAAATAAGACAATTCCTTAAAAATTAGAATTAGGCAAGTGGAAGGTAATAACTCTATGAGACATCAAGAAAGAATAAAACAAAGTCATAAGGTTATAAAGCCACAAAATTATTTAAAAAAAATGTGAAATATCTCATTGGAAAAACAACTGACCTAGAAAATAGATCGAGGAGAGATAAATTAAGAATTATTATACTACCTGAAAGACATGACTAATAAAGGAGTCTAGACATTACATTTTAAGAAATTATCAAGGAAAATTATGTTGATGTCTTAGATCCAGAGGATAAAATGGAAGTTGAAAGAAATCCACCAATCACCTCCTGAAATAGATTCCAAAATGAAAACTCCAAGGAATATTGTAGCCAAAGTGCAGAGCTCCTAGGTCAGGGAGAAACTCTTACAAGGAGCCAGAAAAAAAAAATTAAAAAATCATGGAGCCACAGTCAGAATCACACAAGATTAAGCAGTTTCTTTGTCAAAGAAGTGGAGGGCTTGGAATATGATGTTCTAGAAGGCAAAGGACCTATAATCATAACCAAGAATAACTTACCCAGTAAATCCAAATATGATCCTTGGGAAGAAAAATATATATTTAATGAAATACAGGACTTTCAAGGATTTCTGATAAAAAGAGCAGAGCTGAAGAGAAAATTTTACATCAGAATAGAGGACTAAATAGAATCACAAAAAGGTAAACATATAAGAGAAATTGTAAGGGATACAATAAAGTTAAATTGTTTGCATTCCTATATGAGGTGGTGAAACTTGTAACACCTATAGCATACATAGACAGAAGGCACAGGTGTGAGTTGACTATGAATCTCAAAAATAAAATTAATGTGGGAGAAAGAAAAGTAATTTCGGAGAAGGGGGTAAAACTGAGAAGAATGGGGCAATTTTCTCACATAAAATGGGTACACAAAGAAGAGTTTTTATAGTGGAGAGGAAAATAGGGAGTGGACAATGCTTGAACCTCGCTGTCTTTGGAATTAGTTCAAAGAGGGAATATCATACAAATTCAATTGGGTATAAAAGTTAACCTACCCAATGGGGAAGTTGAAAATTAAGGGGAAAAATGGGGGTGCTTATAGAAGGGAGATCATAGTACAGGAAGTATTGGTCGATACAAAACAAAATTTTGAGGAGGTACAGAGTAAAAAAAAAGAGAGAAAAGGATAAACAGGGAATAATAGGATGGAGGGAAATACACAGTTAGTAATCATTATTGTGAATGTAAATGGAATGAAGTTAACAATAAAATGGAAACAGCTAGGAGAATGGATTACAAAACCAGAATCCAGCAATATGCTCTTTACAAGCAGGGTAAGACACACTCAAAGTAAAAAAAATAAAAGGCTGGATCAGAATCTATTGTGCATTAGTTGAATTAAAAAAAGGCAGGGATATCAATCATGATTTCAGGCAAAGCAAAACAAAAACAGGACTAATTAAAAGAGATAAGCAGTGAAACTACATTTTGCTCAAAGGTACAATAGGCAAAAAAGCAATATAAATATGAAACATAAACATAGAAATCATTTTTAATAGGAACAGTTAAATATGTTACAAGAGGAAAGTAAATAAAAGTATACTAGTGAAAGACCTCAACTTCCTTTCTAAGAATTTGATAAATCTAATTATAAAATAAATAAAAAAAGAAGTTAAGAAAATGAATAGAATTTTAGAAAAGTTAGATATGATAGACCTCTGAAAAAAATGAATGGGCATCAAAAAGAGTATACCTCTTTCTCAGATGTACTTGGTACCTTTGCAAATTAACCATATATTAGGGCATAAAAATCTCCTAGGCAAATGGATAAAAAAAAGAAATATTGAATGTTTTTTCTAAACCATAATATAATAAAAATTACATTTCATAAATGGTCATGGAAAATTAGATTAACAATTAATTAAAAACTAAATAATTTAATCCTAAACAATGAGTGAGTAAAAGAACAAATTACATAAACAAATAATTTCATTATAAAGAATGATAAAAATGAGACAACATATCAAAATTTATGGAATGCAATCCAAAAAGGACTTTGAAGGGAATTTATATCTCTGAAGGCTAACATCAATAAAATAGAGAAAGAGTAGATCAATAAATCAAAAAAAAAACAACCAGAGAAAGAACAAAATAAATACACTGAATTATAATCCAAATTGGAAATCCTAGATTTTGAAGGAGCAATTAATAAACTTAAAAGAAAAAAATGAATCTATAAATTACACTAGTAGTTGGTTTTATGAAAAAAAAATAAATAGAACAACCATTTGTCAATTTGATTTTAAAAAAATCCAAACTGAAATACCAGTTTCAAAAATAAAAAGGGTGAATTCCCCACCAAGAAAGAGGAAATTAGAACAATTATTAGTACCTATTTTGTTCAAGTACATGCATTACAATCTAAATAAAAATAGATAAATATTTATAAAAAGTATAAATTGCACAGATTAACCAAAGAGAAAATAGAATATTTAAATAACTCTGTTTTAGAAAAAGAAATTGAACAAACCATCAATGAGCTCCCTATGAAAAAATCCTCAAAACCAGATGGATTCACAAGTGAATTCCACCAAACATTTAAAGATCAATTATTTCTAATACTGTATAACCAATTTGAAAAAAAAGGTAAATAAGGAGTCTAAATAAATTCTTTTTATGACACAGTTATGGTGTTGATACCTAAATTAGGAAGAGCAAAAATGGAGTGAAAAAATTATAGACATTATCCTAATGAATGTTGATGCAAAAATTTACATAAAATACAAAGCAATATATCACAAAGATCAAAGCAATATATCAAAAAGAACAAGTGAGAATTATACCAGGAATACTGGGCTGGTTCTGTATTAGAAAAACTATTAGCATAATTGACAGTATCAATAGCAAAACTAAAAGAAATCATGTGATTATCTCAATAGATTCAGAAAAAGCTTTTGACAAAATATAAATGATTAATATTAATTTCAGAAATTAACATTAATATAAATTATAAATATTAAAATTTAGAGAGCATAGGAATAAATAGAAGTTTCACTAAAATGATAAGTAGTATCTATTTGAAATCAAGATCAAGCTTTAGCTGTAATAGAAATAAGCCAGAAGCTTTCCTAATTAGACCAGGAGTGAAGCAAAGATGTTCATTATCACCACTATTATTCAACATTGTACTAAAAATGCTATCGACAGTTATAAGACAAGAAAAAATGAAAAGAAATAGAATAACCAATAAGCAAACAAAATTATTAAGTTTTTATTGATTTTATAGTTAGCAAAATCCTAGAGCATTATCTAAAAACCAAGTTGAAACAATATTTTTAGTAAAGTTGCAGGATATAAAATAAATTCATATAAATCATCAGCATTTCTATATTTTACCCACAAAATCCTGCAGGAAGATATAGAAAGAGAAATTCTATTAATAACTGCAATCAATACAAAATACTTGGGAGTCTACTTGCCTGGACAAAGCCAGGAATTATATTAACAGAATTACAAAACACTTTCCACACACATAAAGACAAATCTAAACAATTGGCGAAATAATAATTGCACATTGGTAAGCTGAGTCAATAAAATAAACATGTCAATTCTATTTAAGTTGATTTAATTATTCAGTGCCATGCTAATCAAAGTATCAAAGAATTCTTATATAGAGCTAGAAAAAAATAATAATAGAACTGAGAACAAAAGGTGCAGGAAATCAAGGGAATCAATAAAAAAAAAAAAGTGTGTGAAGGAAACTGGCCTAATAGTACCAGATCTCAAATTGTATTGTAAAGTGGTAATCATGGAAAACATTTGGCACTTGTTAAGAAATAGAGTGATGGACCTGTGGAAAAGATTAGGTAAACAATATACAGTGGGAAATGATCATAGTGTTTGATCTAGTGTTTGATAAGTCCAAAGGTCTAATATTTTGGCCCAGGTACTCATTATTGTACAAAAATTGCTGGGAAAATTGAGAAGCAGTTTGATAGAAAGTAGGTATAAATTATCACCTCCCATTGTCTACCAAGATAATGTCAAAATGGATACATAATTTAGACATAAAGGGTGACATAAAGCAGGACATCATGGAGAATTTTACCTGTCAGATCTATGGATAAGGAAATAATTTATGAATTTATGACTAAACATTAGATAAAGAGGATCACAGAAAATAAAATGGATAATTTTGATTACCATGAAATTGGATTAAAAAATGCACTAATAAAACCAATGCAGACAAGATTGGAAAGAAAGTAGGAAATGAGGGAGGAGGAGAAGGGGATTATGCCAAGTTTCTCTGATAAAGGCCTCATTTTTCAAATATATAGAGACCAGAACCAAATGTATAAAATTATTTTCATTCTTCAACTAATAAATGATCATATGCATAAACAGTTATTAGATGAAGATGAAAAAAAATTTAAATCACTACTGATTAGCGAAATGTGAATCAAATCATTCTGTGGTACCACATTACACCAATAACATTAGACAATATGACAGAAAAGAAAATTTACTTAGGTTGGAAATTTTGATGCTAATGAACTGTTGTTGCAATTGTGAACTAGCCTAACCATTTTGGAGAGCAATTTTGAACTATGCCAAAAAAAACTATAAAACTGTACATAACCTTTGATCCAGCAATACCACTATTAAAACTGCATCTCAAAGATATCAAAGAAAAATATAAAGGCCCTATCATGTACAAAATTGTTTATAGTAGCTCTTTTTTTGTGTTGGTAAAGGTTTGGAAATTGAGTTGATGCTCATCAATTGGTGAATGACTGAACAAGGTATGATATATTACTTTGATGGAATATTATTGTGCTATAGGAAATGATGATCATGATGGTTTCAGAAATGCCTGGGAGACTTATAGGAACTAATGCAAACTGAAATGAGTAGAATAAAGAGAACCTTGCACACAGTAAGAGCAATATTATATTATACTCAACTGTGAATGGCTTAGCCTTAATTATTTTGATCAATACAATGATCCAAGATAATTCTAAAAGACTTATTATGAAAAATGCTATCCACCTCTACAGAAATAACTGATGGAGTCTGAGTGGTGATTAAAGCATAGTTTCTTTTTTTTAACTTTCTTTATTTTTCTTGTTTGTTTGTTTGTTTGTTTGTTTTTGCAACCTGGCTACAATGAAAATATGTTTTACGTGATTTCACTTTTATAATTTATATCACATTTCTTGTCTTCTTAATGCATGGGAGAGAGGTTGGAGGGAGGGAAAGAATTCAGAATTCAGAATTTTAAAAAAAAGTTAAAAATAAATAAAAGTATTTTTTGGATCAAAGTAAGCACGCTATCTGAGAGTTACCTACTTATGTATAGAGAGTCTCATCATCCTCAATTTTTCCACTAGCAAATTGGTTATTTGTCCACAGCAACCCATAAGACAAAATGTGGGGATAGATACTCTGAGTCATAGCGCATAACATTAATGAATGCTTACTCTTATTGTTGAACTGACTTGATACTTTTTCAGTGACAGTGTTGAGTAGTAGAAAAAGAGGTAGAGAATCATAAGTAACAGACAGCATTTAGACAATATAAACATTTTAGATAATTCTGATCCTTGTATCTTAAATGTGAAATCATTAAACAATAGCCAAAGCATATCTATATTGATATTTTCACTAAAAATGAAAACATAAGACATGAGGAATGCCTTATGACATTCTGGTTTGGAAATAAAAGCAAAGAATTAGTTGCATCATAAACTCAAAAACTATAAGCATTATTTGTAGGATAGTTGATAATTTGTTTTGCTTATTTCATAGATGAGGAGAGTTAAAAATACCTTGCAAATAATTACAGTTTATTCTTCATAAATTCCAGATGATAAAATGGAGAAGTTCTTTGAAGAGAATTTGCAAGAAATCCAAAAATGAAATACATGCTTACCGTGATACTCTGTGATTGTGCTCAAAATCACAGAAAACAGTGAAAACAGTGGGAGAAAATGCTAAATTGGGAAAACGTGAAACAAAATTAAGAAATGAAGACAAAAGCATAAATTATTTAGAAACTTTCTTCCTGTATATAGTGGAGTTTCTCATGAATTCAATTTCCATTAAACACCAATTATGTACAAAGCACTATGGAAAGCATCTAAGGATAAAAAAGATAAACTTCTAACAGTCCTTGCCCTCAAGGAGCTTAAATTTGATTTGAGACTTTCAGATATATGCACATTTCAAAGTAGAGAGTACTGGAAGAAAAAAAAGAGATCTAGGAAAATTACTTTAGGAAAATAAGTTTAGAAACAGCATTTTTAGACTCTGGGACTCTGGGAAGTTTACAAGGGAGATGTAACTGTCAAGAGAAAGTTACAAGGCACAGGACACAATAAACACTGAATATCATCACAAAAATTGAAATGACTATACCTTGACAGTAATGGTTGAATACAGCTATCTCTGTATGTAGTCAGTTGCTTGTTAGAGCAAAAGTCAAAATCAACATCAAATTAGAACAAGCATTCTTTATCTGACATTTGTGGATAGATATCAGAAAGTCCATGGACTTGGATGGAGAAAAATACATATTTATTTCAATATATTTGATTTCCTTTGGAATCCAATGTATTTTTTAAGTTAAAACATTATTTTGAGAAGGGATCTATGTTTTATCAGATTGCTAAATGGGCCCATGACACACATTCATACAACAGGTTAAGAAAGCAAAGAAAGAAGAAAGCATAAAGGTGAGAAGATATTGCATCCAATTATAATGCCAACTTCACCCAAACTGGTTATTGATGTTGAAAAACTAGAAAGAGATAATAGTAAATCCATTGAATATGAGTGTTATTTCTTACATAATTTTAACTAATATAAATCAGTTACTACAAAGATGAGGCCAAAATAAACCAATTATTTCCTCAGCAAGAAAAGATTTAATCCCTCATTCAATAAAATAACATGACAGCCAAGAATACCACATAATATAATAAAATCTCATCTGTAAAACATTTTGGAAGAAGAAAGTAGACAATTTTGAGGAGTAATGCCTCTCCTAATAGCAAAACATAGTAGAGGGAAAAAGAGTCTGGATGAATAGATGGATTGATGAATGAATGAATTAAAAGGCATTTATTAGGTGCTTCCTATGGACAAATCTCTATGCTAAGCTCTAGGAATACAAACAGAAAAGCAACACAATTCCTACTTTGAAGAAATGCTTAATGTTCCTAAGGAAGATAAAACATATAGGATATTTCAGATATGTCACATGGAGAGATCCTGTGGTCCTTAGGGATGGCAGCAAAACAAATGATAATGCAATTTGTATAATGTCATTGTCCCTGATAAAGTAATTTTTGTTTATTTTGAAAAATTTGAAAGTAGCAAGGATATTATCTCTAAGAACTTTATTTTCCAAGTCTTTAGAAGCTGTGTTTGCCTTCTGAGGAGTAAGGGCTTTGAGCATCTACAGAAACAATTGCAAAGTCATATGTACCCACAAGTTTTGTTTCCTTGCTATGATGACTTTAGGGACAGAGCTAGAAACAGAACCATTGGTGGTCTGGGTGATTTTACCACAAATATGTATATATAAATATATATACACACACACACACATATAAATATGTGTATATGTATATACACCACAAATATGTGTATATGTATATATATACACACACACATAAATACACACACACACATGTTATGTGTGTGTGTGTACTTGAACTAATACCAAAATGAAGCTTAGAATTTTAAGAGGTAACATGATAAAGGAGATCCTTTCAGATATGAGTGTATGGTCTGTGCAAAAGTGAAAAGGTGGTAGATAGAATACTGTCTACTGGGAACAACTTGTTTGATAAACTTGGCTAGAAGGTGGAGTATATGTGTGTGGGGAGGGGGCAGTGTAGGAACTAGAAGTAATATGAAATCAGTGTGGAAAGATTGGTTAGAACAACACCATAGAAAGCTGTAAATACCAAAAAAGAAATTTGTATTTTGTTCAAGAGGCAATAGGGAACCACTGGAGCTTTTTGAGAAGGGGAGTGATCTAGTCAAACCTATGCCTTATGGATATCAATATGGTTGTCTTGTGAAAGTTAGGTGAGACAGGCAATTCACTTGAAGCAGAAAGGTTAGTTAGATGATAGTAATGATGAGGGCCTTAACTAAGTTAATATAATGTAATGTGACTAAAGAAAAGAGGATAGATGCTGTGGATATTTTAGAGGTAAACTAAATAAGACTTGGCAACTAAATTGGCTATAAGGTTAGGTAGTGGGGAAGAATGAAGAATTAATGATGTTTTCAAGTTTTTGACACTAGGTAACTAGAAGGATGATTGTGCCTTTACCAGAAATAAGTTAAGAAGTGTAGTATTTTCAGTGGTAAAGATAATGAGATGAGTTTGGAACATGATGAGCTTGGGATGATTATTGCTCGGGGTAGTAGAGATGCCCATCAGTCAATTGGTAATACAAAACTAGAGTTTAAAAGAGAAAACAAATACTGGATATGTAGATTTGGAGTCATTTCCATAGAGATGATACTTTAACATGTGAAAATGTGGGTATAGAAGAGCAACCAAGACAGAAGCCTAGAGTATGCAATGTTTGCTTTTTTTCAATCAGCAAGCATTTATTAAGTACAGGAACTACACAAAGTTACTGGGGATATAAAGTAAAGAATGAAACAGTCCCTCAAGGAGCTTAAATTCTATCAAGAAGATAATATACCTGCATATACAAAG
Organism: Vombatus ursinus; assembly: GCF_900497805.2. Lineage (NCBI taxonomy): Eukaryota > Metazoa > Chordata > Mammalia > Diprotodontia > Vombatidae > Vombatus > Vombatus ursinus. Next base: position 14,709,100 of record NW_020954585.1, read on the forward strand.
CATACTGAAATGGATCTGTGATCTCATCAATTTGGGAGTTTCCTCCAACAATGCATATTGCAACCCACCCATGCCTGCCCATCCTGTGTGATTTGCTTCTATGTCTTCCCAAATGTTTGCCACAGAAAGCTCACTCAAATTTCCTTACTCCCCCCTCAACATTGTGAAGGTATCAGCAGAGCACTCTAGCTGTTCACCTGTTATCTATCACTATCACCACGTGACTGACCCATCTTCTTCTATCATACAATTATTTGATTAAATACTTTACTCCTCTTCTTTGGAGTTACTCATTTGTTCTATGTGATGCTAATATTTAGTTCTTTGAAGGAGGTGTAATATTTGTATTGAGATGATGGACCTTTGTGGATATGGGAAGCTTAGGGTCAATCAATGTCCTTTACAATTTCCTGAAAGCAGTGTACCTGATCTCCTCCTTTTCAACTCTGTGCCCAGCTCATTGTCAATTTGTACTTTCTGTCCAAAATATACAGACAATTGGATAAACTTTATAGGATGCCCATTTAGGTAGATATCAAAATCTGAACAATAGACATACTTCATTCATTTGGTCTTTCCTATTTGTATGACCAAAGTTACTTGCATGATTGAAGATCTTTTTAGGAGGATCTGCATCCTATCAGTGCTTTATGCAATATATAGATATAGCACATTCTACACACAATTTTCAAGACAATTACAAAATGTTTTTTGGGGGAGAAGATTGTTGCAACTGGGCACAGTAAGGAAAATTACATGCAGAAGTTGGTGTTTGAGGTCAGTTTTTTTACTATAATCTATTTATTTATTTTCAGTTTTCAACATTCACTTCTACAAGATTTTGAGTTCCAAATTTTCTCCCCGTCCCTTCCCTTCCCACCCCAAGACAGTGTACATTCTGAATATCCCTTCCCCTAATCTTCCCTCCCTTCTATCTCCCCCCACCTTCTTTTATCCCCTTCCCCTTCTATTTTCCTGTAGGGCAGGGAAGATTTGTATACCCCATTGCCTATATATCTTATTTCCCAGTTGCATGTGAAAACAATTTTTAACATTTGTGTTTAAAACTTTGGGTTCCACATTTTCTCCCTTCCTCCCTTCCCCCCACCCTCACTGAGAAAGCAAGCAATAGGTATGCAATGTTTAGGGAGTGAGACATGGATGAAATTCCTGCAAAGGTGACTAAATAATGGTCAGAGAAGTAGGATGAGAATCAGGAGAAAGCAGCACCATGGTAACCCAGGGAGGAAACTGCAAAGATAGTGGAGTTAAGAGCTATGAATTGTGGAGTCATCAAAAAGAAGGACTTAGGCTATTGAATTTATAAATTAAGACATCTTTGGTAAACTTGAAGATGAAATTATCATTCAAGTGGTGGATTCAGAATCCAGATTGTAAGGGGTTAAAAAGTGAGGCAGTAGAGGCAACAAGTATAGATAGCTGTTTTTTTAGGAATTTGTGTAAGAAAGAAGAGATATAGGTAAGGATGGGTTGACAGGATGGAAGGTTGAAGTAAAAGCTTTTTTTTTTTAAGAAAAGGGAAAATCCATGGAGGTAATAAGGAAATAATGAACGAAGAGAAGTTGACTGTGGAGAGGGGTGTTGTCAAATGATCAAATTTCTGGATGAGATAGGAGGAAATGGGACAAAGAGTGCAAGGAAAGGAATTAGTTTTGACAAGGAATAGAGCCATCTCTTTCCTGGACTCTGGAGCAAAGGAAGATAGAATGGTAGATAATGTTGAAGAATTTCAGATACAGAATTAGATAAAAGTGGGCAACCATGAAGGATGGTCTAATTTTTGTTCCAATACTAGGGAAGAGCTTTTATATAGAAGAAGTGGGGAAATGTGGTATAGATAGCTTGAGGAGACAAGATGTTTAGGTGAGGGTGAGGAACCTGTGGCCTAGAGGCTGGAGGTTCTCCACTTCTGTAGAGCTTGTGCTTTGAGATGGTCAATTAGGTGGTGCAATAGATAGAGTGCTGACCGTGAAGTCAGGAAGATTTGAGTTCAAATCCAGTCTCAGATACTTACTAGCTGTGAGACTTGGACAAGTCACTTAGCCTCTGTCAGTCTCACTTTCTTCAACTATAAAATGTAGGTAAAATAAAGGTAACCTACTTCCCAGGGTGGTTGTGAGGATATTTCTACTTCAAATGCATTAAGCAGCAAACAAGTAGGAAAAGAAGAGGTGGGTGGTAGGGTAATGCAGGGATGAATTTGAAAATGATGAACAGAGAGAGAGAGAGAGTGCCAGGGACTTGGATTTTAAGGAGAGCACAAGTGGAAATAGTTGACTAAGTAGCACCATTGTGAACAAAGGAAAGTAAACCTAAAGTAGATGTTATAGCCTGAGAAAGTCAGGAGGAGTGAAGCTGTAGTGAGGGTGAAGAAGAGGATTAGCAGAAGTGAGTCACAGAGAGCAAGGAGAATTAAAAAAAAACATTCAGATAGAAGAATCTCAGAGTACTGGATTGTGGAGGTGGATAGGGAGATCTTCAAAATATGAAAGATTATTGAGTGACAGCAGCAAAATCTGGAAATGACAGTAAGAAGCAGTGAATATGCCAATTCTTCCTGACCTCCTACATTTGGGCCCAAGAAAGAAGACCTATCAAATACTCCAGGGTCATTAGGGAGGCAACGATTTTGAGCATGTACCCATTTTCAAGACTGAAGAAAGATTAAAAAAAGAGAGGAAAGAAAAAGTCTAAAATAAACATGTTTGTTTAATGAGAAAACAGGAATTTCAGAGGGGAAAAGGAAGAAGATACATGGAATAGGGAATGCTGAGGTGTTTTGCATGAGGGTGGATGAGGCAATAGCAGGGGAAAGGAATTTTGGGCTAAATATCCTTTGATTCTGAATCATTAGAATTAAGATATGAGGAGGGAGTTTGCTAGCAAGATTTAATAATCTTCCTAGAAAGGTATGGAAGACATGTCCCAGTCTCTAATTCAGATATTGCTTTCACAACTTTAGTCTAAAGCAGAGCTAATTCTCTGATCCTGGGACATTTTGGGTAGCTGGAAGATGAGATGTATGGGCCTACACTGGTCTAATTCTTCGAATACACACACATGTACATATACACACATGTACGTATATGTGTATGCATACATACACATACATATATGCACATATATTATATGTGTGTATATACACACGTATACTATATACATACACATAAATACATGTATACAGACATATATAATACATACATAAACACACATATATATTTATATGTGTATCTTTTTCATTAGAATAATAGCTAATAATAGCTAGTATTTATATAGCATTTTAAGGTTTGCAAAATGTTTTATACATTTTATCATATTTAATCCTCACAACTCTAAGAGGTAGGTGCTATTACTATCCCACTTTATAGATGAGAAAACTGAGGCAGAAAGGTATTAAAAAGTTTTCCAAGGTTACACAGCTATTAAATGTTGGGGCCTGGATTTGAACTCAGATCTCTCTGACTCTACCTTACGGTCTCTTTACTGTGTCATTCAATTTCAAATGCAAGCTCCTTGAGTTCAGTGACTATGTTTTTGTATTTCTTTGTTTCTTCAGTGATTACAAAGTAAGATATAGTAGGCATTTTAAAAATGCTAATTGAGGATATGGCACTGTGTCTAAGTCCTAATACATAGCAGGCACTTAAGAAATGTTTATTAACTACTTGCTCTTTGATTGATTAACTTAAACTTTTAGTGTTGGACCAACTCCATGGGTAGTCTATCAAACTACAATTCATAGTTTGAACACATATTCTTCCTACATGGTTATTTTGGTCTTAATGGTTACACTATGGATCTAATTTAGTATCTCTGCTGTTTTCAGGCCCTGCCCAATACAAAGCAATGCTATTCACAAATAGGAGTGCTTGAAAGCTGTGTCATTGAAGCACAAGGGCTGGCCAGGTCTGCCATGCTGCAAAGATTTTGAGTATTGAAATGTTAACAAATTATATCTGTTTTCCAAGACAGAGTCTAGTTAAATACGTCTCATCACTAGTATGCTGTACATATACTGAGGGATTCTTTGTCCATGGTAGCACACCAAATAAATTAAAAAAAAATCACACAGTCTTTTCACTTCTACAGTGATGGTGACTGAAGGACAAAGTCAATCCATCAACAAACATGTATTAAGTGTTTACTTTGTGCCAGACACTCTACTAAGTATTAGCAATACAAAGAAAGGCAAAACAAACACAATCTCTACTTTCAAGGGATTTCATTCAGCTGAGGAAGACAATAGGTAAATATCTAGGTAGATATAAGATGTATAAAGAGTATGTGAAAGTAATTTGAAAAGGGAAGGCACTAACAGCTGCAGAGAGGTGGGGGGAGGGTGGACCAGAAAATCTTACCGCAGAAAATGGGATATGGACTAACTTTTAAATAAAATCAATGCAACTAAGAGGCAGTGAGTTTTTTAGATCTTTTACAAATATTTTTATTTTTAGATCTTTTACAAATATTAACATATCTGTTGTTACTCTAAGTGATAGCTCCTTGTTGAATGACTCATAAGTAAACATTTTCTCCAAGGAACTGAATCATATCAATCATGACATTCTCACTAACAAATAAAACCAGAAGCAAAAAAAAAAGTCACAGCTTAATGGAAATTTTTTTTCAAAGGTTCTTCTTGAAGAAACAAATAAAATATTTGGCAAAATTTATTTTACTGTGCATCAAAAGGCACAAAGAAACAATGTTTCATAGTTCCTTTCATACTGCAGTGCTTATGATAAGTATTTAGAAAAAATACCATTATGAAGTTAATTACAGCTTACTTTGTCAACATTTGTTGCTGAGAATGAAAAGGTAGAGAAATTACATGAAGACCTGGGTAATATCCTATTAAGGAAATATAATCATATGCCTTAATATGTGGTGAACTGAAATCAGAGATGGACATGGAGGATGTTAATAGAGGTATTAATATTGTGTGACAGGGAACTCACAGGTGAGGAAGAAAAAAAAATAACTCCCAACCAATGTTGGTGAGCACCGTCTTTATTTCTCAGAGAGCTATCTAGAAGAGTAGTTAAATTCAAACAGAAATAGATTCCTGTTGAACACACTTTGACTTAGAAAAACACAAATTAACATTATCTATTGTGTTGTATTTTTGTTTATTTTACTAAACACTTCTCACTGAATTTTATTTTTATGAGAACCAATTTTAATATGATTTTGACAAATTTGGAAGTTTTGCTATTTGCTTGCCTGATTGCCACAGTCTGACACTCCTGGCCTAGAGCATGGAGAGGTTAAGGAATTTACCCAGAGTCATCCAATATGGTCAAAGGAATAATTTGAACCCAGGTCTTTCTGCTTTGGGACTAATTCTCTATTTATTGTGCTACACTGCCTCTTGAGAACATTGAATGGGAAAAATATGCTGAGAAATATGGTTCAGGAGTAAGAAGAAAGAAGTCAAAAATTTATAGATGACTTAGAAGCCTTATGATTATAAAAATCTAGTCTAAAAGTTTAATCTAAAATCTGATATGTAGTAATTTCTCAGTTTTTTCCCTTTATTTCAAATCTTCAATATTTCTAGCTTTCAGTTATTAGCAGTGGCAAATGTTAAATTGAAGTAATTGTTTTCAAAATTGCATTAATTATCTGTCTATAGGTAATTATTCCTAAAGCACGCAATATTTCTTGTGTGGTCTAAAAGGAGCCATTGAGTAAAAGCTGATTGGAGAGAAAGAAAAATCCTGGCTATGGATTTCATATCTTTACCAAATGAACTTGCTTATCTGTGGTTTTACCTCTAACAAAATCCATTGAAGGTGAAGTATATAAATAACTAGATGTTGACTTATTTCCAATTTAATTGCTTTTTTATTGACTTGCTGGGAAAATATATGTATATATATATATATGTATATATATTGAGAGAAGAAAAACAATCAGTGCTGCCAAATCTCCATCTGTGAAAAGATTTTTTTTTTAATTTAGCTTTAGCTTCTAAAGCAGTCACAAAAGAAGTTTCAACTATCTCCTAATTGTAAAATGGAATTGAAGCAGAATTCTAACTGTGTGCCCCATGCAAGTTAGGCTAGATTTTTTAAAACATATTTAAAATGTACTCAAGATTCAGTTGCCTCAGCATACAATGTACAAAGGGCTCAGTGGTGACATAATTTCTTCATTGTTTGAGTATAAAACAGACCCAAAGACCTCCAAATATTCTTCTGATATTTGACTGGTGGATCATAATGAGTAAAATGCAAGGGAGCTTCACTCAGCTGAATCATTAGAGGTGTCTTCAATATTTATCCTTACTGAATGTCTTTCTACTGCTATGGCTATTTTAATTTTAAATTTTTTTATTTAATGTTGAATGACTTATGAGTGTATCATTTTGTTCCAGTACCAAAGGGTCAAAACTACCAAGGGACTGGCCTGAGTCAGGTCAAATTTAATTGTATCAAATCTACTGGATTTCTCTCAATCCTCAATTTAGTTCACCTCTCTTTGACATTAGACACTTCTGTCCACCTCTTAGATATTTTCTTCTCTCTGTGTTTTGGGACACTGCTTTTTCCTTATTCCCATCAAAAATATCATTTTTGGTCTCCTCTGCAGATTTCTTATTCATGTCATGCACACTGAAAGTGAGGGTAGCTGAAGGCAATATCCTAGTTCCTCTTCTCTTTTGCCTTTTTTCTCTTTGTCTCTGTTTCTCTGTGTCAGTATCTATTGGTTCAATAACTGTCTTTATGAAAATGATTCCCACATGGATATAGCTGTTCTTGTCTCTCTCCTGGATCCCAATCATGCATTCTGAACTTTCTATTGCATTTCTAACTGTATGTCTCATAGATTCCCCATACTAATATGTCTTGAATAGAACTCAATTGTCTTTTAACCTAAATCAAAACACATTATTCCCCACCTTTAATTTCCTTCCCTAACTCACTATGCTTCAAAATATTATTATTATTGTCCAGAACACATTGTCCTTCTAGTGATACTCTGCACAGTAACTCTGGACCGGTTTACAACCTGAGTGTCATTCTGGACTCCTCATAATCACACCACACATCTAGCCAAGTATCAAATATTATTGATTTTACTTTGATGATATTTCTCGTATTTATCTTCAATAAATAATTTTAATAAATATTTATTAAGCATCTACTACATTTTACTAAGCTCTGAGGATACAAAAAGAGGCAAAAGACAGTTCCTGTCCTGAAGGAGCTTCCAATCTAACAGGGAAGACAACATACAAACAAATATATGCAATGAAAACTATACACAGAATAAATAGAAAAAGTCAACAAAGGGAAGGCACTAGAATTAAGAGAGGTTGGGGAAGTTTTCCTATAGGAGGCAGGATTGTAGTTGGGACTTAAAGGAAGACAAGGAGGTAAGTAGTTGTGGAGGAGAGAGAGTGTTTCAGGCGTGGAAGAAAGCCAGAGAGAATGCCTGGAACTGAGAGATGGTGTGTCTTGTTTGGGGAATAACCAGGAAGCCAAGAGCAAATCAGGAGCAGGCCTTGGGGGTGATTGAACCAGCAGTAGTAGTGTTGGCAGCAGTGATAGTGACTGCTCCTGGAACTATTAGACCCCAGACTGAATGTTTGAAAGTCACCTATTTCAAGTTCCTGGAGCCAAGACGGCAGATTAAGCACTAAATTGCTCTCACCCTCCCTTACTGACCTTGAAAAACCCAGAGAATATTTCCCCAGGAAAAATCCTGAAATAGTAGACTCAACAGAAAGACTAGATATATCAGTTATTTAGCTTGTGAGGCTAGGGGAATTAATGGCAAAGGTCCCTCTTGCTGTGGCTGAAAGGGATCAGTACAAGAAGGGAAATGTCCCAACAAGCCAGAGGCAAGCCCCACCTCAGCAAACAAGTAACCAAGTCTCTAGCCCCCAGCACAAGAAGCCTGAGACACTGTCCCCTGTGCCTCAGAAACAGAGATCAACTTTAAAAGTCAGAAAAAACACAAACCACATGAGCAAGAAGCAACATAGAGAAACAGTGACCATAGAAATATATCTTGGTGACAGGGAAGATCAAAACACAAATTCAAGAGAGGATAATATTGTCAATACACCCACATCTGAAATCTCAGAGGGGAATATGAACTGGTCTCAAGTCCAAAAAACTTTCTTGGAAGAGGTCAAGAAGGGTTTTAAAAGTCATATAAAGGAGGTAGAAGAAAAAGTGGACAATTCATCTAAAAATACATTTGACAAATGGGGAAAAAAATGTACACTAAAGAAAACAACTCCCTAAAAAGTAAAATGGCCCAAATGGAAAAGGAGGTACAAAAGCTAAATGAAGGAAACAATTTGTTAAAAATTAGAATTGGGCAATTGACTAATTGACTAAGCTAATGACTTTATGAGACATCAAGAATCAGTAAAACAAAATTAAAAGAATGAAAAAATAGAAGAAAATGTAAAATTCCTCAGTGGAAAAACAAATAACCTGGAAAATAGACCCAGGAGAGATAACTTAAGAATTATTGGTCTATATGGAAACCATGATGAAAAAAAAAGAGCCTGTATAGCATCTTTCAGAAGATTAACAAGGAAAACTGCCCTGAGGCCCTAGAACCATAGGTAAAATAGTCATTGAAAGAATCCACCAATCACCTCCTGAAAGAGATCCCAAATTGAAAATTCCAAGGAATATTGTAGCCAAATTCTGGAATTATTAGGTCAAGGAGAAAATCCTGAAATGAGCCAGAAAGAAACAATTCAAATATCATGGAACAACAGTTAGGATTATGCAGGATGTTGCAGCTTCTACATTAAGAGATCAGGGGGCTTGGAATATGATATTCTGTAAGGCAAAGGAGCTTGGATTACAACCAAGTATCAACTACCCAGCAAAATTGAGCATAATCTTTCAGGGGAAGAAATGGACATTCAATAAAATAGGGGACTTTCAGACTTTCCTGATGAAAAGACCACAACTCAATGGAAAGTTTTATTTTCAAATACAAGACTCAAGAGAGGCATGAAAAGGTAAACAGGAAAGAAAAAAAAACATGTTATTCAATTAAGGTAAACTGTTTACATCCCTACATGGGAAGATGGTACTTATAACTCTTCAGAATTATATCTTTTATTATGACATTTGGGGGAGATATGCATAGACAGAGGGAGTGGGTTTAAATTGACTTTGATGTGATGATGAGGAACCTAATGAAGGGGTGAAAGCATGCCATCTTGGGGTGGGGGGAGGGGCAAGATGGGGTGAAAATTTGGAACTCAAAATCTTGTGGAAGTAAATGTTGAAAACCAAAAATAAAAAAGGCCACTTTAAAAAAATAAAAAAACATAAAAAAACAAATAAAAATAAGTTCACAGAAAAAAAAAGAAAGGGAGCTGTGGTGGGAGAAGAGAAAAGGAGGAAGCAGAAAAGGATGAGTTACATCACATGAAGAATCACAAGACATTGCAGTGGAGGGAGGGAAAGGAGGGATGAGCATTGTTTGAACTTTGCTCTCATCAAATTTGGCTCAGGGAGGGAATAGCATATTCAGTTAAGTATAGAAATTTGGCTTGCTGTATAAGCAGTGGGAGGGGAAAGAAGAAAAGGGAAAGGGGGTACGATGGAGGGAAGAAGTAGTAGGGGAAAAGGGAGGAAAAGGGGAGGAGGCTGATAGAAGGGAGGCTAGAGAGAGGGAAGTGGTGGCCAAAAGCAAGACTCTAGTGAGGAGGTAAGGGGAGAAAGGGAGAAGGAAAGGCATGAATGGCAGAGGTGAAATGGGATGGAGAGAAAGAACAGATAGTAATCATAACTGTGAATGTAAAAGGGATGACTCTCCCATAAAGCAGAGATGGATAGCAGAGTGGAATGAAAACCATAATCCTTCAATGTGTTGTTTGCAGGGAAAAAAAAAAAAAACATTTGAAGCAGAGGGATGCATACCAGGTAAAGGCGAAGGGCTGGAGTAGAGTGTGTTGTGCTTTGACTGAAGTGAAGAAAGCCGGAGTGGCAATCCTGATCTTAGACAGGACAAGAGCAGAAACAAATCTTGTTGAAAGATGAGGAAGGAGGCTGCATCCTGCTGGGGAGCATCAAGGACAAAGAAGTAATATCATTACTAAACACATGTGTACCAAGTGGTATGGCCTCCAAGTTCTTGAAGGTGGGGTTCAGGGAGTTGCAAGAAGAAGTAAACAGTGTAACTGTACTAGTGGGGGACCTCAGCCTCCCCCTTTCTGAATGAGATAAATATAATCACAAAATAGATGGGAAAGTAACTAAGAAGGTGAATAGAATTTTGGAAAGTTTGGATATGAGGGACATCTGCAGAGAATTGGGTGAGGATAGAAAGGAATGTACATTTTTCCCTCAGCAGTACCTGGCACTAACCCAGGAATTGACCATGTACTAGGGCCTAAGGGCCTCATGATCCAGTGAAGAAAGGCAATACTATTGGATGCATTCTTTTCAGATCATGATGCAATGGAAATTGTATGTGGTGAAGGACTATGGAAAGATGCACAAAAAATTGATTAGAAACTGAATAATCTAATCCTAAAGAATGAGTGGGTCAAACAAGAAATCAGGAAAACAATCAATAACTTAATCCAAGAGAATGACAATAATGATACAACATACCAAAACTTATGGGATGCAGCAAAAGCAGTTCTTAGGGGAAGTTTTGTATTTCTAAATGCTTACATGAATAAAATAGAGAAGATCAATGAATTGGGCATGAAAAGAAAAAAAAAACTAGAAAAAGAACAAATTAAAAATCCCCAATTAAATACCAAATTAGAAATACTGAAAATCAAAGGAGAGATTAATAAAATTGAAAATAAGAAAACTATTGAACTAATAAAATAAAACTAAGACCTGGTTTTGTGAAAAAAACAATAAAATTGATAAAATTTTGGTTAATTCAATTTAAAAAAAATAAAGAAGACCAAATTACCAGTATCAAAAATGAAAAGGTGAATTCACCATCAATGAAGAAGAAATTAAAACAATAATTAGGAACTATTTTGTCCAGCTGTATACCAATAAATGTGACAATCTTAGTGAAATTGATGAGTATTTATAAAAATATAAATTGCCCAGATTAATGGAAGAGGAAGTAAAATACTTAAATAACCCCATCTCAGAAAAAGAAATTGAAGAAGCTATTGATGAACTCCCTAGGAAAAAAATCTCAAGGGTCAGAGAGAGCAAAATTCTATCAAACATTTAAAGAACAATTAATTCCAATCTTATATAGATTATTGGGGAAAATAGGCAAAGAAGGAGTCTTACCAAATCCTTTTCATGATACAAATATGGTACTGATACCTAAACTGAGAAGAGTCCAGGGAAAGAAAATGATAGACCAATTTCCTCAATGAATATAGATTAAAAAATTTTTTAAATAAAATATTAGCAAAAAGATTACAGCAACTTATCCTGAGAATAATACACAATGACCAGGTAGGATTTATACCAGGAATGCAGGGCTGGTTCAATATTAGGAAAACATGGGCAGCTAGGTGGTGCAGTGGATAGAGCACCAGCCCTAAAGTCAGGAGGACCTGAGTTCAAATCTGGCCTCAGATCAAACACTTGACAAGTACTAGCTGTGTGACCTTGGGCAAGTCAATTAACCCTGATTGCCTCACTAAAAAAAAAAATATTAGGAAAACTATCAGCACAAATGATCATATCACCAACAAAACTAACAGAAACAACATGATTATCTCAATAGATGCAGGAAAAAAAAACTTGACAAAATGCAACACCCATTCCTATTAAATACACTAGAGAGCATAGGAATAAATGGAACCTTCCTTAAAATGATAAGTAGCATCTACCTAAAACTTTAGCAAGCATTATATGTAATGGGGATAAGCTAGAAGCATTTCCAATAAGATCAGGGGTGAAACAAAGATGTTCATTATCACCACTGTTGTTCAATAAGGTACTAGAAACATTAGCTTTAGTAGTAATAGGAGAAAAACAAATTGAAAGTAGTAGAATAGACAAAGAAGAAACAAAGCTATCACTCTTTGCTGATTATATGATGATATACGTAGAGAATCCTAGAGAATCAAATAAAAACTACTTGGAATAATAAACAACTTTAGCAAATGTGCAGGCTGTAAAATAAACCCACATAAATCATCGGCATTTCTATTTATTACCAACAAAGTCCAACATCAAGAGATAGAAAGATAAATTCCTTTTAAATTTACTGTAGACATTATAAAATATTTAGGAGTCTACCTACTAAAACAAACCCAGGAATTATAAAGACACAATTACAAAACACTTTTCACACAAATAAAGTCAGATCTAAATAATTGGCAAAACATTAGTTGCTCATGGGTAGGCAGAGTTAATATAATAAAAACGACAATTCTACATAAATTAATTTACTTATTCAGTGACATATCAATCAAACTATCAAAAATTATTTTATAGAGCTGGAAAAAATAATAGGAAGATTTGTCTGGAAGAACCAAAGGTCCAGAATATCAAGGGAACTAATGAAAAAAAATGCTAGGGAAGGTGACCTAGCCATATCAGATCTTAAACTGTATCATAAAGCAGTAAGCATCAAAATTACTTGGTACTGGCTAAGAAATAGAGTAGTGGATCAGTGGGATAGCTTGGGTACACAAGACACAATAGTCAATGACTATAATAATATACTGTTTGATAAACCCGAAGACCCCAGCTTCTGGGATAAGAACTCACTATTTAACAAAACTGCTGGGAAAACTGGAAAAGATTATGGCAGAAACTAGACATAGACCAAAATCTTACACCCTACAGCAAAATAAAGTCAAAATGAGTACATGATTCAGATATAAAGGCAGATGCTATAAGCAAACTGGGACAGCAAGGAATAGTTTACCTATCAGATTTATGGAGAACAGAAGAATTTATAACCAAAGAAGAGATAGAAATGCAAAATGAATAATTTTGATTATATTAAATTGAAAAGTTTTTGCACAAGTATAGCCAATATAACCAAGATTAGGAGGGAAGCAGAAAACTGGGAAAGAATTTTTGCAACCAGTGTCTCTGGTAAGCACCTCATTTCTAAAATATATAGAGAACTAGGTCAAATTTATAATAACAAAAATCAATTGATAAATGGTCAAAGAATATGAACAGGCAGTTTTCAGATGAAGAAATTAAAGCTATCTATAGTCTTATGAAAAAACACTCTAAATCACTATTTGTTAGAGAAATACAAATCAAAACAACTCTGAGGTGCCATATCACGCCTATCAGATTGGCTAACATGACAAAACAGGAAAATGATAAATGTTGGAGAAGATGGGAGGAAATTAGAACATTAATGCATTGTTGGTGGAGTTGTAAACTTATCCAGCCATTTTGGAGAGCAATTTGGAACTATGCCTAAAGGGCTATAAAAATGTGCTTACCCTTTGACCCAGCAATACCACTTCTAGGCCTGTATCCCAAAGAGATCATAAAAATGGGAAAAAAGGACCCACATGTACAAAAATATTTATAGCAGCACTTTTTGTAGTGGCAAAGAATTGGAAATTGAGGGTATGCCTATCAATTGGGGAATGGTTGAACAAGTTGTGGTATATGAACATGATGGAATACCATTGTGCTATAAGAAATAATGAGCAGGCCAACTTCAGAAAAATTTGGAAAGACTTGTATGGACTGATGCTGAGTGAAGTGAGCAGAACCAGGAGAACATTAAACACAGTAACGGCCATATTGTGTGATGACTAACTTTGACAGACTTAGCTCTTCTCAGCAATGAAAGGATCTAAAACTTTTCCAAAAGCCTCTTGATGGAAAATGCTATCCACATCCAGAGAAAGAGCTATGGAGTTGGAATGCAGATCAAAGCATACTTTTTGCTATTTTTTTCTTCTGTTTTGTTTTGTTTCTTCTTTCTTGAGGTTTCTCCTATTGGTTCTAATTCTTCTTTACAACATGACTGATTTGAAAATACTTTTAATAGGAATGTATATGTAGAGCCTATAACAGATTGCACTCTATCTTGGGGAGTGAGACCATCAAGGAGGGGAAGGAAATTTAAAACTCAAAAGCTTATGGAAGTGAATGTTGAAAACCAAAAATTAATTAATTAATCAAAAAAATCAGGAAGCCAGTATACTGCATTGAAGAGTACGTATTGGAAAGTAATGTGTAATAATACTGGAAAGATAGGTGTGGAGGGTAGTTCATGAAGATCTTTGAATGTCAAACAGATCATTTTGTATTTCTCCTAGAGGTAATTGGAAGCCACTGGAGTTTACTGAATAGGTGGTGGTGACATGATCAGAATTACATTTTAAGACAATCACATTAATGGATGAATGAGAATGGGTTGAAGTAGAGAGAGATTTGAGGCAAGCAGACTCATTGGCAGACCATTTCAATAATCAAGGTGGGAGGTGGTGAGGACCTTCACTAGAGTGGTGGGTGGAGAAATAGCTTGTAAGAGGAAAGTAGACTGAGAAATTAATGGTTAGGGTATTTGAGGAAGAATTGATGTATATGTTGAAATCCCCTGGTATAAAGGTAGGAGTTGTGGAGGAGAGAAAAAAAATAAGCTAGGTATCAAACTTATTGAGGAAGGAAAGGGGGTGACATGGGAATATCTATATAATCTTTACCATGATTTTGATTGGGTGGTAGATATGAATAGCATGAAAGACAAAGGAAGAGAAGTTAATGAGTGAATGAGGAAGTGGCAGAACCTGAAAGTGGTGATGGAGGGCAAGGAGTATTCCAATTAACCCACCTCTAACAGTGACCCAAGGAGAATTAGTAAAGATTTGGCCAGTATTGAAAAGAATGGCCAGGGAAGCTGCATCATTAGAGAAAATCTGGGTTTCAATGAGAATGAATAAATGGAAGAAAAGAGAGAAAAATAGATTTTTTTTTTAGTTTTTATGGTGAGGGCAATTGGGGTTAAGTGACTTGCCCAGGGTCACACAGCTAGTGAGTGTTATGTGTCTGAGGCTGGATTTGAACTCAGGCCCTTCTGACTCCAGGGCCAGTGCTCTATCCACTGTGCCACCTAGCTGCCCCTTTTTTAATTTATTTTTATTTTTTTTTATTTTTTTGAGAAAAATAGATTTAAAATTAAGGGACTTTGTTGCCTTTCTTATGTGAGAGCACAGTGGAAGGTCTAAGTAAAGTTAGAATGAAATTTTGGAGTAGAAGTGTTGAGGGAGATAATAATGAGGAATTGGGTGGTAGGAGGTTTTTAGTGGGATTTAGATCCCACAGGAGAACAGGAGTTCAGAGTCACTGGGATGTGAAGAGTATAAGAAAGTTCATGGTTAAGTGTAGGGCACCATTGCTTAACCCTCAAAGAGTTGGTGCCACTGGAGATGGGAAGTCTGAAGTTGAAGTCAGGATTGTTTTTCTCTGTAGTACAGGTTCCCATATCCTATTTGGGAGATTGGACTGGCAAAAAAAAAAAAAAGATAAAATATGGTCCCTGTATTCAAGGAACTCATATTCTCTTGTTTCAGACAACATGTAAATAAATAGATATAGAATGTATCTACAGTCAGTAGAAGGTAATCTCATTGGGGAAAAACAACATTTGAGGAAAACAGGAAAGACATTTTGCAGAAGGCAGGATTTGAAGAATCAGGTAAACTAAGGGGTGGCGCAAGGAATGAGAGTACTCAAGGCTTAGGGGACAGTAATCACAAGGGTACAAAATTGAGAAATGAAGTGTCATATACAAGTTTTTCCTTGAAAAACAAGGAGGCCAGTGTAAGTGAATTGTTGAGTACATGGTGAGGAATAAACTCTAAGTAGACTGGGAAGGTTGGATTGATCCAGGCTACAAAGAGTTATATTTTATCCTTTAGGTAATAATAAACCCCAGTTAAAAATATAGAAATAGCAAGATTTGGTAAGAGATTTGTGTGTGGAATGTATGAGTGAGAGTAGAAGATAATCTTAACAACAATTGCAGAAATAGAAAGAGGAGAATAGTACAATGGGTTCTGTTTTAGATATTTTAAGTTGGAAATGACTGTAAGATCTCCAGTTTCAGATTCCCAAAGGCAGATGAAGATGTGTGACTGGAGCTCAAGAGAGAGAACCTGGCTGAATATACTGATTTGACAATCATCTAGTAATGAAATTGTTACCTTTAATAGAATACAGGAAGTGTAAATGATTACAACATATATAGACAATTTTGATGATATATTACTAATTGATCAAATTTAAATTCCATTTAAAGAAAAACTTAAAATTTGAGTTTTAAAAAAGATTCATGAGTACATCAATCACCTTCTAGTTAGATGGCTATAAATATATTGTTTCTAAAGATAGAGCTTAATGTTCTAGCAAAAAAGAAAGAGGAAGGTTTGTCCTGCTTTTCTTTGTAACCAACCTTTTGGATCTTCCATAAAAAGGCTCAGACATGGGGAGCTGTCTACAAATCAAAAAGGTCTTTGTCTTAGGGTTACCTATATTTTGTTAAATTTTCAGACATGATCTACAGGCAAGTTATTCAGACTTCAGCTTACCCTGACTTTGGAAATAACCTCCTAGGTAAAGGACACAGAAGTCTACCAGCAAGAAAGCTAAGCAGCCAAGAAAGGAGAAGAGGATATTAACAATAGCAAATGGGTAGTCATGAATAGCTGTAGGGAGTTTTGAGTCAGTGTGGTGAGGATTAACTATGCGTAGGTGAGCTTTGCCCTGATGGTTCACATTGACCTGAATTGAAGATCCAGTGATGTTACTTCTATCCATCCCCACTCCCATTTTTTCCTTTCTCTGGGTAAGATTGATTATATATTGGGACATTTTCAGAGTTTTTTAATACAATCCTGCTTTCCTCTGTGTTTGAGATTAATTTACCTTTGTTTTAAAAGTATACTTTCTTAAAATGTCAAATGTGATAAAGCTGTTGGTCAAAAAAAATGTCTCCCTGTGTGTGGATATTTAGTGTTCATATAGTGAGAAGAGAGGGGGCCATCTCCAGTCACCCTGATCTATATCTTGCCACTGGAACCAGATGGTTCCAACCAGAGGGGACTCTTCACTCATTTAAATCTAATTCACTTGCAAGATATGGCAACGTCTTCTTGATGTCATAATCCTCTTCCAGAATGAAGGACAAACAAGAACAGTGAGAAGAGAGGAGAAAGAGAGAGAGAGAGAGACAGAGAGAGAGAGAGAGAGACAGAGAGAGAGAGACAGAGACAGAGACAGAGACAGAGACAGAGACAGAGAGATGGGGGCAGGTAAGCATTTATTACTCTAAGAAGATGGAATGTTAGATGTAGACTGAACCTGGGAGTTTGGGAGCTTATTTAAAACAACTGAGCAAAGGGGAGAGACTCATGTTGGATAGTAAACACCTAGTAATAAATCTGGAATTCAGATAACTTTAGAAATTAAAATCACAAGCTGGTAACAGTAGCATACTGCAAAGGGAGCAAATTGTCATCATTATTTCCCCCCTTCATTTTCTTTTGATATTGGCAATAGTCAAATCAAACTGCTCCTTGCAAAGAGAAAGATATGCCCCTGAATGGAATAAATTGTTTGGAGATTCTAACTATGCAAAAGGAGAGCCAATTGTTCTAGGATGTCTGGGGCTCAGTGTATGATTGACAATTCATTCTACCTAACTCCCCAGCACTACCTCTTGCATATATAAAGAAAACAAAAAGCTTT
Source organism: Vombatus ursinus (assembly GCF_900497805.2). NCBI lineage: Eukaryota > Metazoa > Chordata > Mammalia > Diprotodontia > Vombatidae > Vombatus > Vombatus ursinus. The sequence goes on from NW_020954585.1 coordinate 14,726,772, forward strand.
CCTTACACTGGTAACTCTGAAAACACAATACACTATCATCTATGTACACATTAAAATAATAATTCTCTTCACATAGAGTCCCTTGGCTGTTAATAGGAACAAGCACCTTCTCCAAATGATTGGTTTTATGTGGTATTGATGCACTTAATTAGAAAATGCACTTTGTCTACCAAATACAGAGGCCATGCAATATAGTGAACTTGGAGTTTAAGAGAACCAAGTTTACAGCCTAACATTCCAGTAGAATGGATGGTACACTTTCATTTCAGATTAATGATACAGAAGAGTAAGGGCCATTTTCTTTTTGTATTTTTATTCCTCACACTCAGCAAAGTACCTGATAAATATTAGTTACTTAATAAATGTTTATTGAATCAAATCGAATTTTCCCTGACTCTTAGGAACTGTGTGACCATGAACAAGTCACTTAAATGCACTAAACCTCATTTTCTTCTTTTGTAAAATGGGAATAACAATACCAGCAGAACCTAGAGTACTTCCCAGGGTAGTAGTGAGGATCAGTTGATATTTAGTGTTTTGTCAATTATGTGACAATGTGTAAATTTCAATTATTATTATATGACTCTGAAGATGGACAATACTACAAAAGCAAGAGTTAGACGTATGGGTCTGAGGTAAATTGGGAGTGGCCCAGTATGGGTTACACTCCATTTATCTTTGTCTACTTGCTTAAGTTACTCCAGGATATTATAGTTGAGAAGACTAAATTGATTCTGTATAATTTTTATTATTGATCTTATTTACAATTAAATGATTTTGTCCTATTTGCGGCTTAAGTCATGGTTCTCTGTCTCTGAACTTAGTTCAGAATTCAGATAGTCTATAATAAGTTAAGTTTAGAATTCCAATTTTCTTGCTGATCACTGTCCTATTCCTACTTCAAGGAATTCTGCTATCCTTGAGGATGAGTGAAAACAAGGAAGTTGGGTCCTATATCTTTACACCACCACGTTATTCTTAAAGGGAACTGGTTTGCTATCTAAAGCAGTCTGATCTTTCAGGTGGATGCAAGTAACGAACATTTTTTGGTCACAGGAGGGAAGAAAGGGTTTGTTTCTAGCCCTTTATTCCCTCCTTCAGCCAATCATATTGTTCCCCATGCCTCCAGCTATGTAAGCAGTCATGTTTTTCTCAACCCCATGTTGTCACCTATCCTGTCCTGTTCTTTGTTTCATGTTCCCCAAACCTGTAAAGGGAGAACTACCTTTTTGCTCCAGGTCTTTGACTAGAAACTGATATAGCTATTAACTCATAGTATTCCCAGGTTCACACTCTATGAATAAAATTTTATATTGTTTGGAAAATAATTGCCTCTGTCTACCTTTGTTAAATTTTGTTCGTGACATAGCTATCATCTCATATTTGCAGTGAAATATTTTACTTGAAATGTTTACATATGTAATGTTCTCTAGGTAATTGTGTGAATGGACACAAGTCATATTGTGCCTGTATCCAGGAAGGGCTAAGGATGATGTTCATATGATTCTCTCTGTTGTATTGATTATTTCTTAGATCAACAATGCTGTTTACTTCAGAACCTATATTTAAGTTTTTCAGGGTTCTGGGGGTGGACTAATGGGATTAATCAAACTTTCTGAATCTTTTTTTAAAAATTTTTGCTAGTTTAGTTTAAATTGTTTGCTAGTTGCTATTAAGAAAAAATGCAGGTTGGTAGAAAATATTTTGATATACTTTTTTCTCCTTTGATAAGTTTTGCAATACTTACTTCTTGCATTCACAATTATATTTGTTTTCATTTCATTGATTCTAGTATTTTCCAATAACAAACCAAATATAAACAGAAGAGATATATCTGATATCTTTTATTTTATAGCAACTGACTATAAATGAAACAAGACATACAAATAATTTGAAAAAAACTCTTCCTTAGTGTCATGGGAATATTAAGCTTAAGAATTTAGTAGATTTCTTATATTTAAATAAAAAAGATAAATGTTCAAAATGAAATAATTTTAAAAGTTTATAATCAAGTACTTCTTAAAATTATAACTAGATAATGTAGGAAATATTGAACACATTATAAAAATTACTTCTACCTTAGGTAAACAATAATAACTCTCTAAACTTCACCATGTTAATTGGTGGTATTGTGCTCTAAAAGGATAATATGCTATTTTTGGTTTGAAAAAAAAATTATGTTGACCAGGCTGTGAGTTCTAAATGAAAATGAGTCCTTTAATAGCCTAAACTTGGAGGATAGGAAAATACTTAGCATACCTTTGTTGCAGGTTTTTGGTCAGTGAGATGCTATTCATTTTGCCTATGTAAAATAGCAATTTCACAATTTAACTAAGTAAATAACTGAAAGTGACCTATCTTAAAAAAGATATAGATAATGGCCATTTTAGATTTCATCCAGTAGATATTTTTCTCTTTAAGAGTCCATCCTGAATGCAAGATTTCCAAATAAGTAAAGAGGAATCTTGACACTTTTTAAGAAGATTTGGGCTCTTTAGTGGACTTCAAGCTCGATGTAAATTATCAATCAAAAGTTAATGAAATCTTGCGTGATATTGAGAGTCATAATGTCCAGATGATCATCTGTCTATATTGTGCCCTACTTAGACCATACATGGAATATTATATTCAGTTTGAGATAATATATTTTAGGAAGAATTTTAATAAGCTGGAGAAAGTTTCCAGGATGCTGATGAGCTTTGAGATCACTCCGCATAGTGGGTCAGTTAAAGGAAATGGGGATATTTAGCATGGAGAAGAAAATACTAGGGGTCAGGCAGGGTAGGATTACAAACTTTATTAAAATTGAAGGGCTGTCATGTGGAAGAGGTATCATAATTGTTTGCATTGCCCCTTGAGCAGCAGATTAGTAAAAGTGTATGGACAGATGGGACAAATGTAAAAATAAAATGTTTCTTAACGGCTAGAGTTATCCCAAAGTGAAATGAATTGCCTTAGGAGAATCACTTTTATATGAAACTCTCTAAATAAAGGTTGCAAAAACATTTGCCAGGTGTGTTAAAACATTTGGTGGTTTTGGACTATATGATTTCTAAAGTCCGTTTCTACTCTGAGATTATGTGATTCTATGAATCTCCATTCTTTCTCTTGTTGTTTGTCTGAATGTGCGTGCTTTGTAACGCTCCTGGGACATGGTGAATTTGTCTATTTTCCACTTCTACCCTCTAGGATGTAGTCAACCAGTTAAAGTCATCGTCTTACTCATCTCCTCTCTCCTCCCATTATCCATATAGATGGAGCTGAAATGTGTCCTATTGTTCTGTCCTTGACTAATGGTGGTTTGCAAGCTCAATTCTCTTTTATAAATGAGTTTGTTCCTGTGTGTAGGTCATTACACTAGATCAAAATGTACATGGGGAAATAGTCCTGAGGGATTTTATGTTTCAAAAATTACACTAGGACAATGAAGTCCTGTTGTGAGAGGTTAAAAGACCTTCCTAGAACCTACTGTAACATAGTTTAATGCTACGAATGATTTTAAGTCTCCCAAGCAGAACTCCAAAACTTGAACTTGGTTCTCACTTAAATTTTCTCTGAAAGAAGCAACTGAAACCTTGGAGTTACTAATAGGATGATGGATGATCTTGTAGGCTAAACTTCTGTTCTTTTTACCAAAGAGAGGAAAGATTTTAGAGGGACTAGTCCCCCTTGTGCTCCACAATGACATATAGTTAAGTAAAATTAATGGTCTAAAATTGTGGTTATTAGTACCCTCTAAGTCCTTCATTACCTCCAGGAGCTACTTATATTTTTTCTTTGTTTCTAGCAGCTATATATATATATATATATGTATACATATATATATACACACACACATACATACACACATACACACTCATATATACATAAATATACACACACACACACACATATTCCTCTTTGTTTCCTGGTTTGTTATAACCAAAGGTTTCACTATGCAATGAAATTTCATTATAGTTATTCCAAAATAATTGATTTACATGTAAGCAACCAAAAGTTATCTTTACTTTTCTTGACCTCTTGACTCACTTATATTTCCCCTGGAAGAATACATCTAGACTACTTCTGATGAGTTCCTGTGTACTTAGTTATATTTGTCCTCAAACAGTATACAGTCTATCATCTGAACTATAGGAAAAGCTTTTCCAACACAGTAGAAATGACCAAAGTTTATATTCCAGTAGCATAGCAATCAAGAATACAGTCACCTTCATAGCATAAGGAGGCATTATATTAGGAGCTGTGTGTGTATGTGTGTGTGTGTGTAGGTGAGTTCATCAAATTATAAAGGATTCATTTGCCATAGATTTCAATATCTAAGGTTATTTGTTTATGGAAGTCACTTAATGACAGATTTTAAAAATCTGATTTTCATTTGTAGTTATGCTTGACTTAGGCTAATGTTGCTTCATATGCAACTTTTGAGTAGTAGAACTTTTGAGCAGCAGGACAAAAGGAACTGAAAAATATAATTGATCATGATATTCCACAAATAAATGATCCACATATGAACAATTGCGAGTTCACTCTACTGAGTCTTGACTTTAGAAAGTCTTTCTATTTGTTCTAGTATAATGACTTTGCAGTCAAATAGTTCTCAGAATTTGAACTAATTCCTATCCCAATCCTGTTCTGTGCTTGGAAGGTTAAACACAAATAAAGAATAAGCCCCTCTTCTAGTTCCAAAGGCTTAATCCAGAGAGTAACTATTTATTTAACTATCTTTTTTATCTATCTATCCATCTATCTATCTATCTATCTATCTATCTATCTATCTATCTATCTATCTATCTATCTATCT
>NW_020954585.1:14731582-14778384 GCF_900497805.2 Vombatus ursinus
TCTATCTATCTATCTATCTATCTATCTATCTATCTATCTATCTATCTGTCTGTCTGTCTGTCTCTCTATCCATCTATCTACCTATCTATCTATCTATCTATTGTAGAAGATAGAGGCCCAGTGCATGCAAAATTCATAGAGATTCTTTTATCTGAATCTTACTATAGCTATATATTTCTATATAAAATTTATTTTAACCTGGACTGTAAATTATTAGCTATATCAAGTCAGATTTTAGTATATTGGCTGGGAAAGTAACATACGCATTGTGTGGAATGAAACTATAGATCGTTGCTTTCTAGTTCCACTAGTGCCACACCAACGATAAGGAAATTCATTTTAAAATCTGTTAAGGTCCATATCCAGATAAAGAACTGATGGACTCTGAACGCAGATCAAAGCATATTTTTTCACTTCCTTTATTCTTTCTCATTTATTTTCTTCTTTTATAGCTGTGACTAATATGGAAATATTTTTACATGATTGCACATGAATAAACTATATCAAACAACATTTTCAGAAGAGGGAAGGGCAAGGAGGGATGTAAGGAGAAAAATTGGAGCTCAAAATCTTGTAAAAATTAATGATAAATTTTTCTTGACACATAACTGGGGAAAAATAAAATATGATAAAATCTGTTAAGGGAACTAGAGGAGAGCTGCCTGTCAGGTCTATGCCCACTGGAGATACATGAATCCCCCCCCCCCCCCCCCCAAACACACACACACACACACACACACATTTTTTAAACAGGTCAGAAAGAACTTTAAAAAAGTTTTTATTTCTTGTTTGGCATCTTCCCCAGGGAGAAACTCTTCAGGCAGAAATTGTTTTAGTACCCTTATTCAACATACCATGCAAAATGAGTGGAAGACCTGATGCCAGCACCCTGTTAGTTCAGGTGTGATATGAGCACAAAATGTGACACTTATAAGTCATTAACAGTTAAGAAGATGAAGTCCATTTTGCCCTAATACAACAAGTACATGACAAAATGATACAGTTGATACTATTCTATCTCCGTTAGCCTGAACAGTAAATTGGGTATGATGAGTTATATGGTCTTTAGATATCCACCAACCTGAGAGGCCACAGTTTAGGGAAGTGATTTCCATTCTTCCAAGTAAATGGATATTCATCATGGTTATACAGTGATGGTTTCACTTACCCTGTGTCATTAGAAAGCAAGGTGCTTCCTACTAATACCATCGTTTGATCTCCCAAAGCTTTGCTTACAAGGAATTCTTAAAAAAAAACATCTTGGGGAATAGAAGCCTGGCAATTGATAGAAAGCTGAGCTATTTCTCCAGAGTGTATGAATCTCTCTTAAAGGGTGAGGATTTTGAAGAGAAAACAAATCTATGAGGGAAAGGAGTAATGAAGTAAACCAGAGAAGGTTAGCCAGAACAAAAATAGTTGATTCTTTCTGGAAACTGAATCCCTGAAACCACTGGACTAGACAGTCCTTTATTTCTAAGGGTAGTATTGCTTTGTGACAGACATGGCTTCTAGCAGGTTGGACACCTGACCTAGGCAATCAGATAAATTCTATGTAGCTATTAATTAGCACAGTCAAGCCTATTTAATCTGAGGTAGAACACTGTTTTCCAGTTGGGGACTGACTAAAGGCCATTTGGTTTAGGTGGGTGATTGAATTGTCATGAGAAGTATAGTGGGCAGGAATAATGACCTGGTCTTCAGTTAGGGGAATCATATAATACTGTGCAAAGTACAATATGCAATCACTACCTCAATGTCCATATTGGTTGGTTGGTTGTTCTTAACTCTTGAATAGGATGAAAATGATGTCATTATATTGGTATTTTCATCTTCATTGAAGGCATCTGGCAACATCACTGAGACATCATGCTAAAAAGCATGAGAGCAAGTACATAGCCCTATTTCAATCCATTGATGACTAAGAAAGTGTGAGAGCATTGTCCATTATCCAGAACCTGGACGATTATACTGTCATAAAACTGACATAAAATACTGATGAACTTCTTCAGGCAACCAATTTTTTTTTGGCTAGGCAATGGGATTAAGTGACTTGCCCAGGTTCACACGGCTAGTAAGTGTTATGTGTCTGAGGTTGGATTTGAACTCAGGTCCTCCTGAATGTAGGCCAGTGCTCTATCCACTGTGCCACCTAGCTGCCCCAAGGCAACCAAATTTTGACATAGTTTTCCAGAAGGCCTCACCACTGAGGGGATCAAAGGGCTTTATTAGATTGATTAAAGTTGTGTGTAGACCTCTGTTCTGCTCCTGGCATTTCTCCTGGAGCTGTCAAGCAGCAAACACTATATCTATCATTCTCCATCACTTTCTGAAGCCACACTGGCTCTCAGGTAGATGACTATCTTCCAAATAAAAGATGAACCTATTAAAGAGGACTTTGTCAAGAATCTTCCCAGCAATAACTAAGAAATTCCCCCCTATGAGTGTTATGGCACAATCTGTTTCCCTTTCCTTTATAGAAATAGACAATGTAGGCATCCTTGAACTCCTGAGAGGGATAACCTTTTCTTGCCATATAACCCAGAAATTTTCTGTCAGCTTTTGAATGAGCACTAGACCCCTGCCTTGCAAATCTCAGCAGGAATAGAATTAGCACTAGATGCTTTGACACAAGAGAAGCTTAATGACATTTAAAAGTTCTTCTTCAGTTGGAAATTCAACTAGAGAGGGATTAACTTCAACCTTAGGTTTACACTCAATGACATTGGTTGATGATGGTCTGTTGAAAACACTATGGAAGTATTCAGCCCATCCATCCAGGATTATGCCATTATCACTAATCCATGTGACTTCATCAGCACTGAGTGGATGAGGTACAACCAGAGATCTCTGGCCCATAAATAGCCTTCTAGGAATCATAAGAGTGCTTTGGATTGTTACTATCAGTGTAAAAATGAGTTTCATCTGCCTTCTTACTGAGCCAAGAATCCTGTTATCTCTCTAAGTTCCATTTACACTTTACTTTTGAGGGAATTAAATGCTGCGTTCTTAGAGATGGATGAACTATCCTTCTGGAAAACCCTGTGGAGTTCATTTTTCATTTAGCAACTTCTTAATTTCCCCTTGGGCTTTCATGGTCATTGGAATAAATTGTTCTCATTCACCCATTCTACTGGAGGAAGTCTTCACATGCTTGGGGTAGACATGCCTTTAACTCACTGATGGGTTTGAGACCCCCTAATTACCCTCAACCTGGCTTAGCCCATCTGCTGAAACAGTTTGCTGGGGTAGGGCCCCTGCATGTGATACATTTTGGAACCATAGTTGAGAGTTGTGTGATTCAACTGGATGCCCAAATTGGAACACAGCCCTGCAGAGGACTCAGCAGCCCTCACACCTTCTATTGGCAATGAACTTACTCCTCAACTTCTGTTGTTCTTATAACAGTTCCAACTTGAATGTTTAGTATATAATATCTCTGATAGATGCTGACATGCCCCATAAACAACTAGATGTTGTGAGCAAAATTTCTCCATTCTGACCTCAAAGTTGAGAGTTTTTGATTGTCCAGTCTTATTCATTCCAGGATCCCAACAACTTGCTTAAATCCATGACAAACAGTATAGATGATGATCTTCTCTGACCCAGTCTTTTAAGTCTCTCTCATGTTCCAGTCATGAATTGGAGTTCAGCCCAATTGAAGGACTTGTCAAGACCACCCCCTCATTTACTAGGGTATATAACCTTTTACTGAATTAGTGTCTGATTAAGTCCAGGTTAACATGCCTCTCTCATAGCAGATATAGTCTTTGATCAGTCAAGCAAAATGGTATCCCTTAAGAGTTAGGTTCTTGTAAATGGGAGCCTACTGGCCTATTAGCAGAAAAGACAGGGTTGAATAGTCTAAACTATAGTCTTCTGACTCTAACACAGTAATGACCTATTTCTGAAGGACAACAATAATAGTGGGATCCAGGCAAGAGTTATTTTTAATGTTTCTTTTCCAGTTAGCCACTGAGGGCTCCTGTACCTTACCCATTATGTTAAAGGTATCATCTTGCATCACCCAATTCATAATAGTCAACTCTGGGCAAAAAGTAATTGTATGACCTAATAATTGTTTTAGCTATTCAGTAGCAACCAGTGTCCAGGGACAGGTCAATAACTGTTTTTTGAAAGTGGCATAGTAAGTGGCAGCTTTGGACAACTTAACAGCTCCAGAAGGCTACAGCTGTTCTGGCCCCCACATGAAGGAAGCAGACTTGTAAGTGACTCAGTAAATATGCCAATTTAGGGTATGTGGGTTCTCCAAAATCTGAAGATTCCAATAAATCTTTTGGCTTCTTTTGTGGATGGTAAGGAAGAAAATGTCTATTTATTCCAAATTGTCTTCAGGATCCTTTGGGTTTTTATCCAACCACTCTATTCCCCAAAATTTGATTGAGAAAACTAGACCCTAGATTATCTTAGGGATGATTTCTCACCCCTTGTCTCACACATGGGCTATCATCTGAAACAGAGCTTCTTCCTCATCTGGCCTGATCAACAATATTAAATATAAACATTGTTTTATATGTCAATGCCCTATTCAGATCTCTGCTCATTATAATGTAGTTGTGGTGGAATCTTAATAAAGCTGCCCCCAGCCCCAATATTCTAACTTCCTTATAAGTCCCACTGAACAGCATGCCCAACATCCCTACCTAGCCACTGCCCCCTCTCTCCTCAATATCTTAACTCCTAACTTTTTTATATATGCTTCACTGCTCACTAGAACAATAGGTGTGCCCCTGAACTCATATTTCTCACAGAAACAACAGGTGTGTCCATGTGATGGGATCCCAGTCACTGCTTCTAGCTAGCCACTGCTCTCAGACCCATTTCTCATATTTCCTACAGAAACAGCAGGTGTGTCCATGCACTCAATCACAACCACATCAATCTAGTCTTAGACAGGACCACAACACTCAGCCAATCAGAAAGCAGCACCATGAAGATGCCCAACAGGATGCGGACCCCAAAACAATAGAAGGGACTTTCCCTAAGTAAGAACCTGTGTAGTAATAACAAAAGCTATCCTTTAGGTGAATTTATGACATAGAGAGGCTTATTATAATATCATTATCATACATACATACCCCCAATGGGCTTTTCTGTATGCATTGTGGGAAATCACATGCACAGTTCCACTGAGGCTGGGACCCCTCCACTATTACCTCATCCTTTAACAAACTCTTCCTGCCTTTTCAATATTCATAATTTCTGCTGTGTAATTGCATCTTTACCCTATAAAAATTTGTCTTGTTTTCACTAAAGTTGCTGATTCCTCTTGGAACTTATCCTGCTTCATGAGAGGTGTCAATCTCAACAAATGCCTATACTTTGATTAAAGGTAGTCTGATTCTGAATTTTTTGAGACAGTTCCACTACAACATATCATGAAACTGCAACAGTTTTTGGGATCTCTGGGTAGGCAGTTCAGGACTCAAGAAGGACAGTAAAAGTGTATTGAACTCCTTCTAGATGAAAGGAATCTGCTTTTGACTAGTGTCAGGGATAAGAATCAATTTTTTAGAAAGCATTTTAGACATAAATAACTACACATTACTCACCCGAAGCCTAGGCTCCTTGTTCTATGGCATCAGTGAGGTTAAGAGCAGCTAACAGGCATGACAACTTTGTTCAGATTCCTGTAAACAGACCTGACAACTTCCGATGGACTATAGGGGTTATTGATGGGAAGCATCAGATAAAAACAACAAAATTTTGTTGTAAGGAGTTGTTATGCAAAGTGCTTCAGCTTCTTTTATCTCAATCATGAGAGAAGAAATACCTTTTACTATCTCCTCCTTTTCCCAGGGACCCAAATAGTTTTTGTTAGGTACACAAGATGTTTTGTATAACTCTAAATGTTTCCATTTGGGGCCACTCATTGTGTACATATACATATACATACACACACACACATATATATGTGTGTGTGTGTGTTGTTGTTGTTGTTGAAAAAGACTACATAAATATGGACACCTAAAGTCCATGATATCCTTATCCTCCATTTTCTAACCATTATTACTCCCCCAAAATGAATCAAATGGGGAACAAGCTCTAGAGGATTACCTAAGTTTGGGTAGGTCCAAAGGGACTTGATATCCCTGATGTTGAATTTCCTTTTCATTAGAACGTCTATCAAACTGTTCATCTATTGTTGTTAATGAGTCAGAAACATAGAACAACAGGACAATAGATTTGGTTTTGGAAGGTATCTTAGAGATTATCTTTTTTAGTCTTCCATTTACAAGAGGAATCTCAGACCCAGAGTATTTAATTGAATTTTCCAAAATAGGAAATGACAGTCAGGATTTGAACCTAGTCCTAAATCCTAAACCAGTGCCCTGTAAACCTTTCCTTTTTGTCTCTTTGTTCATTCTGTTTGTTGTTGTTCAGTCATTTTTCCTTTGTATCTGACTTTTCATGACCCCATTTAGGTTTTCCTTTGCAAAGATACTGGAGTGGTTTGCCATTTCCTTCTGCTCATTTTACAGATGAGAAAACTGAAGCAAACAGAGTTAAGTGACTTGCCCAGGGTCAAGCAGCTAGTAAGTGTTTGAGGACAGATTTGAAGTGAGGAAGATGTCTTCTAGACTTTGTGCTCTACCCACTGCTGCCTAGCTGCCCTTTTTGATTAGTAACTTCTTAAGATCTATGTAGACTTATAAGTAAAAGAGTGGAGTGGAAGGGTCACTATTTTTCAGTAAACATAGCGAACATTTTATTGCTAAACATTACAACATGTTAGAAAAGTTAGTTATAGGATAATCTTCCACAGAAACTGTTATGAATAGTAATGACTGTGCTTTGGAAAAAAAAGAACATAAAACTTGGTTTCTCAGAGCAAGTAAAAATTGATGTCAAATGATCAAAGAAGAAAAGAAATAGGGTTTCATTCATTGTATTAAAAACATTTAAATAGCAGAGAAGATGAGATGGTTAAAAAAAGAACTGTGAACTGATAAATTCTTAGTACTCACTTTTGAAGATAGAACAGACAATTTTATAGATTAGATTGTAAAGTTTGGTTACTATTGAACAATTTGAGCAATATTTAACGATTAATGTAATATAATAGATACTGATCATGTAAAGAAGATAAAAAGTGACATAATCACAAATTCAAGAATCTTATAGCATGGTAATTGGAAAAAAAACGTATGATTCAATTAACTATAATCCAGATTAAAATATTAGCTACAAAGTAGGAGAAACAAAAAGTGAAATATTCCCTGAAAGCAAGCATACTGAAATTTCTTTTCTTGGATCTATATTCTTCTCTTTGCTCACTTTCTCCTTTGGCTATCTTATATATTTTCTTAACTTTAATTATCATCTATGTTCAGATGTCCTTCAGATGTATACATCAATCCCCAACATTGATTAGCAACAATTCTTTAATTTCCATATTCCTATGGAACTTCACCTAAATACCTCACCTCATACTCATTGTGGCTCACACCCAACTCCTTCGCTACCCCCATTTTCCTCTGGATTACCTTATCTCTGTTGACAGTACCAGGGTTAGTATCATCACATTCTCTCACTTTGGACTCTTCCCTATCTTTCACTCATCCCTCTTCCCACCAAAACCAACATATTCTAATTTCCTGGAGTGTCTATTTTTTTTCAATATCACTCACATCCATCCCTATTCTTTCCACAATTACTATCATCATAGTACTTATAACCTCTTGTTTCGAATATTGAATTTGCTTCCTAAATGAAGTGTCTGTTTTTGGACTCACCTTTATCTAATCTATCCCTTTTTGTTGTTTACAAAATTAGTTTTAGTTCACAAATCAGAAAACAAAAACAAATACGTAATTTGGAGAGAACATAAGTCTAATTGTCCAAACATTAAGTATAAATGAATTAAAAAATCCAATAAATGAGACTAATAAAATGAATTAAAATGGAATCCATCAATTTGTTACATACAAGAAGTATATTTAAAAAGAAAAGATAAATGATGAAAATGAGAAGCTGTAAAAAAGTACTATGCTTCAGATGATTTTTTAAGCTAGAGTTGCAATTATGCTATCAAACAAAATAAAAATAGAACTGTGTAATGTCAAAGTAGATAAGCAGGAAAAAGTACATTCTGCTTAAGGGACACTTAGACAGTGAAAAATATTAGTACTCAATTTATTTGAAACAACTGGCATACAATAAAAATCAATGAAGAAATAGTTAAGTGAACTGCAATAAGACATTGATAGTAAATGTTATTCTAAGAGTCTTTATTATTGACTACTTAGAAACGCAGAAGACCAAACAAATTGTTGGAGAATTAAAAGGTGAAAGATTTAGGAAATCTTTTGAATGAGAAAATTAAAGGATATACATGTTGTCTCATCAGTACAATGTACCATTACACAAACAGATCATATACTATAGTACAGAAAAATCAAAGATAAAATAGCAGAAATAATGTACATGATATTAATATATCATAATGTAATAAACACAGTAATTAATGCAAGGTTATAAGCAAAGATACAAAGCCAAAATTAATAATGACAGTTATAATTATATGTGTCAAAAAACAAACCACAGAGACAATTACAGAATCCTAGATTTTGAGAGGAAGGGAACTCAGAAACATTCTACTCCATCTGATACAAGTGTGGACTTCCTGATGTAACATCCCTGAAATATTGTTATCCAGTCTCTGCTTAAAGACCTCTGAGCAGAAAAAAAATCCATCACCTCTAAAAACAAAAGAGAAAACTCTGCAGTCCACTTTTGATAGAAGCAATTGTTAAATTTTTCCTACATCAAGTCTAAATTTGCCTTTTTGCTGCTTGCACCCATTTCTCTGGTTTGCTCCACAAGGATTAAACAAAAATGTCACCCTTTCTGTACATGCACACCCCTCAAATATTGAGGAAAACTTTCATGTCTCCATCTTTTTTTTTTCCATTTCTATATTCTTTTTTTTTTCCCCAGGCCAAACATGACCACTTTCTTCAACAAATCCTCATTTGACATATACTTAAAGATCTTTGCCATCCTCATTGCCTCCTTCTAGACATTCTTCAGCTTTGCAATGTTTTTCATAAAATAGAAGCAGAAAAGAAAATACTCCAGATGAAGGTTGTCAACATCAGAATACAGCAGAATTATCATCACCTATTCCTGGAAGTCCTGTCTCTTAGTGAAACTCAGGTTTTTATTAGTTTTTTTGGCAGTTTTATCATATTTTTGGCTTATATTGTGTTTGCTATCCATTAAAAGACCCAAATCTATTTTTTTTGAAATAATAATGGTTATCTAACCATGCCATTATAGAAAGTTTTTGTAAAATCTAGGTAATCAATATCCAAAGTATTTCCATTATTTGCTAGTATAATAATCCTGTTAAAAAGATAAATGATGTTGGTCTAACATGCCCCATTCTTTTTTTTTCCTCTGAAATCATTTATTTCATAATTTCTTACAATGCAAAAATATCCCATTACATTCATGTACAGTTTGTTCAACCATTTCCTAATTGTCTAAAAGGCCATCAAAGGCACCCCTCCCCTTAGATTTTAATTCTTTTTTTTTTTTTATTTTTCACCTTTTCTTCCCAAAGATTTTGAGTTCCAAATTTTCCCCCCAATCCCCCCCCCCCCCCACCCCAAGATGGCATGCATTCTAAACACCCCTTACCCTAGTCTGCTTTTCCTGCTATCTCTCCCTCCCTTCCCTTTCTATTTTCCTGTAGGGCAGGATAGATTTCTGTACCCTATTTCCTGTATTTCTTATTTCCCAGTTGCTTGTGAAAACATTTTTTTTAAACATGCATTTTTAAAACTTTGGGCTCCAAATTTTCTCCCTTCCTCCCTCCCCACCCACCCTCATTGAAAAGACAAGCAACTCAATATAGGCTATACATGTGCAGTTATGCAAAACACTTCCATAGTAGACAGGCTGTGAAAAACTAACTCTATTTCCCTTAATCCTATCCCACACCCCCCATTTATTCTATTCTTTCTTTTGATCCTATCCCTCCTCAGAAGTATTTGCTTCTGATTACCCCCTTTCCCAATATGCCCACCTCTCTATCATCTCCCTACTCTCTTGTCCCCTTCCCCTCCTATTTTCCAAAAGGGTAATACAGATTTCCATACCCAATTGAGTGTGTATATTATTCCCTCCTTAAGTTAAATCCTAAGAGAATAAGATTCACTCATTCCCTCTCACCTTCCCCCATTTCCCCTCCACTTTAAGAGCTTTTTCTTTTCTGTTTTTTTTGTGAGATAATTTACCCTATTCTACCTTCCCTTTTCTCCTTCTCCTAGTATAATCCTCTCTCACCCCTTAATTTTATGCTCCAGCTATGAACCTTCATCTTCAACTCACCCTGTGCCCTTTATCTATCATCTATCTATCTATCTATCTATCTATCTATCTATCTATCTATCTATCTATAAATACATATAATTTTTCCCTCCAACTACCCTGATACTGACAAAGGTCTCATGAGTTACAAATATCATCTTACCATGCAGCAATGTAAAGAGTTAAACCTTAATAAGTCTCTTATGATTTCTCTTTCCTGTTTACCTCTTCATGTTCCGCTTGAGTCTTGTATTGGAAAGTCAAATGTTCTATTCAGTTTTGGTCTTTTCAACAAGAATGCTTGAAAGTCCTCTATTTCACTGAATAACCATTTTTTCCCCTGAAAAATTATACTCAGTTTTGCTGGGTAGGTGATTCTTGGTTATAATCCTATCTCCTTTGCTCTCCGGAATATTATATTCCATGCCCTGTAGTCCCTTAATGTAGATGCTGCTAAATCTTGTGTTATCCTGATTGTGTTTCCACAATACTTGAATTGTTTCTTTCTGGCTGCTTGTAATATTTTCTCCTTGACCTGGGAACTCTGGAATATGGCTACAATATTCCTAGGAGTTTTCTTTTGGGGATCTCTTTCAGGAAGAGATTGGTGGATTCTTTCAATTTCTATTTTGCCCTCTGGTTCTAAAATATCAGGGCAGTTTTCCTTGATCATTTCTTGAAAGATGATGTCTAGGCTCTTTTTTTGATCATGGCTTTCAGATAGTCCAATAATTTTTAAGTTCTCTCTCCTGGATCTATTTTCCAGGTCAGTTGTTTTTCCAATGAGACATTTCACATTCTCTTCTGTTTTTTTTTTCATTCCTTTGGATTAGTGTTACAGTACCTTGATTTCTCAAATTGTCACTAGCTTCCAATTGCTCTATTCTAATTTTTAAGAAAGTATTTTCTTCAGTAAGCTTTTGGAATTCCTTTTCCATTTGTCCAATTTTGCTCTTTAGGGCATTCTTCTCTTCATTGGTTTTTTGGACCTCTTTTGCTATTTGGGTTAGGCTATTTTTTACAGTTTTATTTTCTTCAGTATTTTTGGGGTCTCCTTTAGCAAGCTGTTAACTTGCTTTTCATGATTTGCTTGCATCACTCTCATTTCTCTTCCCAGGTTTTCCTCTATTTCTCTTACTTGTTTCTCAAAATCCCTTTTGAGCTCTTCCAAGGCCTGGGACTGATTCATATTTTTCTTGGAAGCTTTGGGTGTAGGAGTTTTGATTTTGTTTTTTTCTTCTGGTTGTATGTTTTGATCTTCTTTGCCACCAAAGTAAGATAATATAGTCTGACTCTTGTTGTGCTGCTTGCTCATGATCCCAACTGATTACTTGCATTTTAAACTCTTTGTTAAGGTAAGAGTCTGTTTCCAATGTGGAGAATGTACTGTTCCAAGCTTCAGGGGTTTGTACAGCTGTTTTCAGAGATACTTCTAGGGACCTGAAAAGTGTCAGTTCTTCCAAGGTGCTATGATAAGGGGTGAGGTGTTTCCTCTCCACTGTCACAACAAGCTCCACCATGCCAGTGCTCTTCCTTGACCCAGGACCACCCCTCAGAACTGTGACCCAGATCCAAGCACGGGCAAAGCAATAGATTCCTGCCTCAGCCCTGGCAAAGAGATCCTTGCAATCCCCTTCTGATTAGTCACTTGATTCTCCCTCAGTCTGTGGGCCAGAAGCTCAGAAGGCAGATGCTGCCCTTGGGGCAGCTGAGACCTAGCTTCTTCTCTCACCGCAGTCACAGACTTTTCCCACTGACCTTCTAAGTTGTCTTTGGAATTCATGGGTTGAGAAGTCTGGAAACCACCACAGCTGCCCACGATTCAGTCCTCAGAGGCCTGCTCCAGGGTCGCTGACATCTGCGCGCCCATGCTGAACTGTGCTCCTTTCCCAGTCTGGCACAATATACCTTTATAATCAGCCATCCAGGTTGTATTGGGCTGGAAATTTGTTTTACTCTGTTTTTTTTTTTTTTTGTGGGTTCTGCTGCTGTAGAATTTGTTTAGAGCCATTTTTAATAGGTATTTAACAAGCCTCATTCTTAATTGATCAATCCTGGCTCTTTGCAATCACTTCCTTCTTTTTAGATGCTCATCAACAATAATACCTTCAATGATCCATTTAAAAAAATTAAATTAATGAAGTCAAGATCACTGGCCTATAGTTTATACACTTTTATTTCTTCTCTTTTTTTTGGAAAAAATTGGGACTGTTTATGAATCTCCAATTCTTCATTTTCAGAATTTTTGAACTATTGCTGACAAGGCTCAGAAATTCTATCTGCCAGCCCTCTTTCAAGATGTAAGAATGTAGTTTATCTGGGCCAGGTAAATTGAATTCATCAAAGGTAGCCAGGTAATCTCTTACTCTCCATTTACTTATCTTCGGTATCAGTTCATTTTTTTAAAATTTTCAGTGTAAGGTGTAAAGTATTTTCAATAGAAGATAAAACAAAAAGAAAATAGAATTCAGCAGTTCTAGCTTCTCTCTGTCACATGTTATCATTCATTCTATCTATATCAAGGTGAAGTTCTATCTTTTCTTTGATTCACCTTTTTTTCTCTGTATATAGCTTAAAAACATTTTTCTTATTTCTATTGTTTTTTTTTAAATCAGTCTCAGCTGTTTCTAAGGTTTATGATGTTTGAAATGATTTTCAATGGATTTTGTCAGATTTGTATTTTAATCCTTTGTTACTTGACCCTAGATCCATATTTTGTAAATATTTTTATCTACATTTATTGATGAGTTCTCTACAATTTTTTTTATGTTTTGATATGGTTTCAGCCTTAAGTTCCCAAGAGCATGCAGTAGAAATTAACAGACTTTTCTATTATCATATTCTTGTGAGCATTTTCTTTTTAGTATTTCTTTTGTAGACAAGAAATAAATAACTGTCCTGTAACTGATTCAAATTGTAACTTTTTTTCTCCCCTCTTTGGGGAGAGTATAATAAGTTATAAGTTAAGTTATTGTATCTGTTTTAAGTCTTTGTTCAATGTTTGCCTATGAATTTTTAGCAATTCTTTTGTAGATGTGAAATAATGACCTGTCCTATACTGTATCTTTTTATTCTTCTCTTTGGGGAAACCCTACACATGATCCAAAACTTGAGCTTTGAGTAAATTTTCCTCAAGGATACCTAAGTGGTAATAATTTAAGCTGAAGAGCATGAGAAAAAAAGATTCCAACCTCAACCTTTAGAGTCAGGCTCCCCTGGGACAGAATCTAGTCTACTATATGCCTTGGTCCAGAGCAAATAGGCTCTTCAGGGGAGAGGCAGAGGGTATAGCATTGGAGCTGCTTGAACTTAGCAGTGATTCTTATTGTCAGATAATCAACTTACATCTTATTTTTCTTCATCTTTTATACCCTCAGAAGCACTAGCAACCAGTTTTCATGACTTTTGCCATCACTTCAAGATTCTTAACCTTCTACAACTCTACTAAATAGAGAACTGCTAGGTATTAAATACAGTGTTGCAAGCATTCAGCATTGATTTGTGGTCTTTGGTAGATTTACTGGGAAAATGAAGAGAAAAATCTGAAAGTTCTATCCTTCAGTCACTTTCTGGGTGCCTTAGAAAGAAAATAGTGTTAATACCCCAAAGTAAAGCAGCTAGAATGGTTTGTTTGAAGTTGATTTTTTCCCCAAAGACTGTATTTGTATCCAAGTTCACTGCTGTACTTAAATATTACAAAGTTCTAGTCATCTATCCTGTGGAGTGTGTGTTGGATCTGATGGTTCCAAAGGTTGAATATAGCCACCAAATATAAGTGACCTTTCTGATGAAGGTTGAGTATCTCCCTCATTTGTACCACAGAAAGGTCAACATCTGCTTTTCAGCATCCTTCCCCTTCTCTATGGAATTGAAGAAATCTTGCGGACAATATGACTGTTAACCTTTTATTGCAATTTCTGTTTATAGAGTTCGTGGCATGTTTATTGCTTTTTACATGGTCTACTGATGATTACAGTTAAAGAGCTGTTAAATACTTAAACTGACATTTGCAAAGTAACATTTGCCACAATGTTTATTGGGAAATTTTCCAGTTATTTAATGAGAAGCCTATACTTTTAAAGGTTGGAAATGATTAGAGCACTAAAGAAAACCCACTCATTTTTATTTTATCATGGCACCCAGGTGCTATACACAAGCATTCTTTCAAATGAAAATGCCTCTATAAAATTCTGACTACTCTTTTGAATGAAAAATGGCATTTTTAAATAAAAAGGGGTGTTTAGAAAAAAATTGTCCATTTAATGCCAGTGAATCTACTCCTCATTGCAATAAAGAAAAAAAAAAGACTGAAGTTATATTTTGCTCTGAATTCAAACATTTATTTTACTCATTGGCTAATCACCAAATGGTTAATCCAAACTAGATCAATCTTTTATTGAATTAATAATTGCTTAGTTTTAAAGCCTGAAGTCATACAAGTCATAATAAGGATTTGATTTAAGTCCCAATCAAAGAACAGTTACCAAATTTCTGCAGTGTGGAAAACACTCACTGTTCTGTAGTTGACTGAAAAAAAAATAGATACAATTTTTTGTTCCTGGATGCTTGAGTCATAGAACTTGATATTAGCAGTTGTTTCTAATAATACTTGAATTCTCCATATGATACCCTAAGTAAATTAGAAAAGTATCAGATCTTTATGTCCAATAATTAGAAAAGAAAAATTTTGTATTAGCCTTTCTATGCATACATTTTCATTCTAAATTGTCCACTAAGCTATTTTCTTTTTGCTCTTTGAATTGTAGCAGATAATCAGTTTTACAAAAGGAGATAAATATTCGGAAGAAAAATTGTCATTGTATATCATTACAAGTAAGATAAGAAAACAAAAATAAAAACAAATCACCAGGGCGGGGCGGAGCCAAGATGAGGGAGGGAAAGCAGTGACTGTCTTGAGCTCTCTCCCAAAGCCCTCCAAATATCTAAAAAAATAGCTCTAAACAAATTCTAATGCAGCAGAACCCACAAAAAGATAGAGTGAAACAAATTTCAGCCAAAGACAGCCTGGATGGTTGATCAGAAAGGTATATCACGCCTGGCAGGGAGAGGAGCGCAGTGCGGCGTAGGTGTGCAGGCTGCAGGAACCCTGGAGCAGGCCTTAGAGGACTGAATCGTGGGCAGCTGTGGTGGTTTCCAGACTTCTCAACCCAGGAACGCCAAAGATAACATGAAAGGTCACTGGGAAAAGTCTGTGACTGTGGTGAGAGAGGAGCTCAGTCTCAGCCACAAGTCCTGAGCTTCCCCTGGGGGCAGTGACTGTTTCCTGGGCTTCCAGCCCACATAATGAGGGGGAATGGAGTGGCTGATCAGAGGGGAATTACAAGGATCTCTTTGCCAGGGCTGAGGCAGGAATCCGTTGCTTTACCGATGGTTGGATCTGGGTCACAGTTCTGAGGGGCGGTACTGGGGCTAGGAGTAATGTTGCAGTGGAGTTTGTGGCTGTGGAGAGGAAACACCTCACCTTTATCATACCACCGTGGAAGAACTGAAAATTTACAGGTCCCTAGAAGTACCTTTGAAAACAACTGTACAAATCCCCGAAGCTTGGGACAGTACACTCTTCACATTGGAAGCAGATTTTTACCTTAACAAAGAGTTTAAAACTCAAGTAATTGGCTGGGATCATGAGTAAGCAGCACAAAAAGAGTCAGACTATATTATCTTACTTTGGTGACAAAGGACATCAAAACATATAACCAGAAGAAGACAACAAAGCCAAAGCTCCTATATCCACAGCCTCCAAGAAAAATATGAATCAGTCCCAGGCCTTGGAAGAGCTCAAAAGGGATTTTGAGAAGCAAATAAGAGGAAGAACTGAGAGTGATGCAAGCAAATCATGAAAAGCAAGTTAACAGCTTGCTAAAGGAGACCCAAAAAAATACTGAAGAAAATAATACCTTAAAAAAATAGCCTAACCCAAATGGCAAAAGAGGTCCAAAAAGCCAATGAGAAGAACAATGCCATAAAAAGCAAAATTGGACAATGGAAAAGGAAGTCCAAAAGCTTACTGAAGGAAATACTTCCTTAAAAATTAGAATAGATCAATTGGAAGCTAGTGACAATTTGAGAAATCAAGGTACTGTAACACTAATCCAAAGGAATGAAAAAAAAAACAGAAGAGAATGTGAAATGTCTCATTGGAAAAACAACTGACCTGGAAAATAGATCCAGGAGAGAGAACTTAAAAATTATTGGACTATCTGAAAGCCATGATCAAAAAAAGAGCCTAGACATCATCTTTCAAGAAATGATCAAGGAAAACTGCCCTGATATTTTAGAACCAGAGGGCAAAATAGAAATTGAAAGAATACACCAATCTCTTCCTGAAAGAGATCCCCAAAAGAAAACTCCTAGGAATATTGTAGCCATATTCCAGAGTTCCCAGGTCAAGGAGAAAATATTACAAGCAGCCAGAAAGAAACAATTCAAGTATTGTGGAAACACAATCAGGATAACACAAGATTTAGCAGCATCTACATTAAGAGACCATAGGGCATGGAATATAATATTCTGGAGAGCAAAGGAGATAGGATTACAACCAAGAATCATCTACCCAGCAAAGCTGAGTATAATCCTGCAGGGGAAAAAATGGTCATTCAGTGAAATAGAGGACTTTCAAGCATTCTTGATGAAAAGACCAAAATTGAATAGAAAATTTGATTTTCAAATACAAGACTTGAGTGGAACATGAAGAGGTAAACAGGAAAGAGAAATCATAAGAGATTTATTAAGGTTGAACTGTTTATATTCCTGCACGGAAAGATGATATTTGTAACTCATGAGACCTTTGTCAGTATTAGGGTAGTTGGTGGGGGAAAAATTATATGTACATATATATAGATATAGATACATAGAGGACACAGGGTGAGTTGAAAATGAAGGGGTCATATCTGGAGCATAAAATTAAGGGGTGAGAGAGGAATATACTAGAAGAAGGAGAAAGGGAGAGGTAGAATGGGGAAAATTATCCCACACAAAAAAAAAAAAACAGAAAAGGCTCTTACAATGGAGGGGAAAAGGGGAAGGTGAGAGGGAATGAGTGAATCTTATTCTCATAGGATTTGACTTAAGGAGGGAATAACATACATACTCAATTGGGTGTGGAAATCTGTCTTACCCTATAGGAAAATAGGGGGGGAAGGGGACAAGCGGGTAGGGGAATGATAGAGAGGAAGGCAGATTGGGAAAGGGAGTAATCAGAAGCAAATTCTTCTGAGGAGGGACAGGGTCAAAAAGAAAGAATAGCATAAATGGGGGGGGAAGGATAGGATTAAGGGAAATAGAGTTAGTTTTTCACAGCCTGTCTACTATGGAAGTGTTTTGCATAACTACACATGTATTACCTATATTGATTTGCTTGCCTTTTCAATGAGGGTAGGTGAGGAGGGAGGAAGGGAGAAAATTTGGAACCCAAAGTTTTAAAAACACATGTTTAAAAAAATGTTTTCACATGCAACTGGGAAATAAGAAATATAGGAAATGGGATACAGAAATCCATCCTGCCCTATGGGAAAATTGAAGGGGAAAGGGATAAGAGAAGGGGGGGAGAGATAGAAGGGAAGGCAGACTAGGGGAAGGGGTACTTAGAATGCATGCCATCTTGGGGTGGGGAGGGGTGAGATGGGGTGAAAATTTGGAACTCAAAATCTTGTGGAAGTAAATGTTGAAAACAAAAAAATAAATAAATAATTACCATTAAAAAAAAAAGAAGAATCATATTGGAAGACCAATGATCACTGAAGTAACCAGTTATGTCCTCAGAAGACTAATAATAGACTATGTCTCCTTTCAATAGAGAAGTGGTGATCTACAGATGTGGAATAGAGTATACATTTTTCAAACACAGTTAATATAATGATTTGTTTTGCCTGATTGCACTTATGTGTTAAAAGGGAGAAGTCTATAAGGAGAAGAGTTGAGGGATATGACTGTGATTTAGAAAAAAGAAAAGAACACTAATAAAACATAAAAAAACAAAACAAAAAAAAAACAAATCACCTGTCAGAACTAGGAGAAGCCAAGACTGGAGTCCCAGTTTCCAGTGAGGCAGACATGGTCAGAGAATGGGTTCATAGTGAGGATCCTTTGAGAAATGGTATAGAGTCTTAGTTCTTAGCAAGGTAAGACAAAAAGTTTCAGATGATAGTTTTGTGGGAGGAAAAATAGGTGGATTGATGAGACAGATTTTGTGGAGGCAAAAATGACAAAATGTGGCAACTGATTTGTGGGGTAAAAAGAAAAAAATGAATAGTCAAGAATGACACTATGGTTCCAAACCTGGGTGACTGAAAGCATAGTGGTAAATTGATAGAAATAAGACAATTTGAAATTGGGGGTGGGTATGAGAAAAAAATAACATGTCCTATTCTGAACAGGTTGAGTTTGAGTGCCTATAGAATATCTACTTTAAAAATTACTAATAAGCAAATGTTTTTTTAACTTAATAGTATTTTATTTTTTCCAATTACATGTGAAAGTAGTTTTCAACATTCACTTTTATAAGATTTTAAGTTCCAATTATTTTCCTCCCTCCCTCCCCCCACAAGAAAGCAAGTAATCTGATACAGGCTGTACATGTTCATTTACATATACATGTAAATATTAAACATATTTATGCATTAGTCATGTTGTGAAAGAAGAATCAGAACAAAAGGGAAAAACCACAAGAAAGGAAAAGCAGAAAAAGAGAGAGAGAGCAAATAATATGCTTTGATCTCCTTTCAGACTCCATAGTTCTTTCTCTGGATGTGGATAGCATTTTTAAGATGCAGGAGAAAAGCTGTAAGAAGTAACCAAGGAAATAGTAGATATTAGAGATTAGAAGGGAGTAGTGACTATGTATTTAAACAGCTGGAAAACTACATGCAAACTCTGTAGGGTAAGCAGTCCACATTGGCTTAGATACGGCCTTCCTTAAGCCTACAGAAAGGCAATATGTCATGATATAAATTATTGATTCAGGGAATGTAATACTCGAGTTGTTTATCAGGTGGCATTCTAATCAAATACCTCGCCATGTGGTTTCAATGAATATCTGGCCTGAATGTATGGAGGAATCTTCTCACTCATGTATATTATGTGGGTTGGAACAGATGAATGGTTTAAACTCTAGGGGATTGGTAGCACAGTGTATGGAGTATTGGGTCTGAAATTAGGAAGACCTTAGTTCAAATCTGGTTTCAGACCCTTACAGTTGTGTGACCCTGAGAAAATCACTTTATCTCTGTTTACCTCAATTTTTTCTATTGTAAAACTGGGGTAAAAATAGCACCTACTGCATTAGGATCACATGATTCAATATATGTGAAAACAAACAAGCACTTAGCACAGTCCTTGTAATATAGTTGTTATTGTTCACTTGTTTTAGTCATGTCTTTTATGACCCCATATGGGGTTTTCTTCACAAAGTTATTGGAGCAGTTTTGCTGTTTCCTTCTCCGTGAATTAAGAAAAACAGAGATTAAGAAACTTGCCCAGGGTCACACAGGTAGAAAGTGTCTGAGGCCAGATTTGAATTCAGTTCTTCTTAACTCCAGGCCCAGCACTCTATCCACTGAGCCACTTAGCTGCCTCTTGGCAAGCAGCAGGCACTATATAAATGCTTTTTCCCTTCTATTCCCCTTCACCTTTATGGGTTCTATATTGATGAGTGCATAACATAAAATATTGATTAGCAAATATTAAAAATAGCAAATCTCTGACTCAGCTCACTGTTCCACAATTTGGATTCTCTGTTCTCACTGATACCCACACATAAAGGAATTAGACATACTGTGGCCAAAAAGAATGAAAAAAAAAGTTAGGACTAAGGTTCTCACATGGAACCTTCCACCCCATCCATTTCTTATAACCTTTCCTCCACAGGCTATGGAAAGGAATATTGAAGATCTAAATGTCTATGAATCTAGCCTTCATAATTCAGAGTCATACTGTCAGAAGAGATAGAGAACCAGGTCTTGAGTCAGGAAGATTTGAGTTCAGTTCTAACTAGCTGTATGATACTGCTCAGGCCACTTCTATCAGCCTCTGTTTCCTCAACTATTCAAGGGGTTAATTATAGTACCTAATTCACAGTGTTGTGATGATCAAATGTGATAACATTTACAAAGTGCCTGGTGAATCTCCTGGCACATTCTAAATGCTTAAGAAATGCTGATTACTGATCTCTCCTCACTCCCCCCAAAAGTAGGTAACTAGGGAAGTTTGAAGATAGGCATACTGATTTCTGTCTCATCTCATTAGGTGGATTCAGAATCAATAGGAGGATTGGACTCAAAGAGGAGTCTTTAATGGGTTATTGTCACAATAATAGGAGTTCTCTATCGAAGTGCCTTAAGGATTTGTGTTTAACCTTAAGCTGTTTAACCAATTTTTACCAATTATTTTGATAAAAGTATAGATTACAAGTCCTTGAATTTCAACATGGCAAGTTGTGAAAGATGTCTAACTTACAGGATGATAATTGCAATCCAAAAAGATCTCATTAGGCCAGAACATTTTGCAATATCTTTAATAAGAAATTCAGCAAAGTCTAACATGGTTTAAAAAGTAATTTTATAAGTAGAGTATAAGGGAGTCATAGTTAGACAATAGTATGCCTGGAAAAAAATTGGGGTTTTAATGGATTGTGAGTTTAACATGAGTCAGTAGATTTTTGTGGCAGCCAAAAACTTAATGCCACCTTGATATGCATTAAGGAGGGAAGAACTTCTGAGAAGTAAGGTGATAGTCTCTTTAAATGCTACACTTGTCAGTCCTCAAATGGAATATTGTATTCAGTTGAGGTTACGATTGTTCAGAAAAGACATTGATAAAGTAGTCAGTGTCCAGAGGAGGGCATTTAACACTGTATAAGGTATTGAGTCTATCCCTATCAAATACAGATCAATTGAAATTATTGTGGATGTTTATTTTGAAGAATAGGAGACTCAACAGAAATGTGATAGCTGTTTTCAAGTAATAGAAAGAATGTCATGAGAAAAATGGATTAACCTTTTGAGAGGCCCCAGAGGACAGAACTAGGAAAAAACATCCGAAGTGATAGAGAACAAGTTAGACTTGATATCAGGGAAAAAATAAAACCAAGTTATTGAGGTTCCTTATACATTTCAAGTTCGGTAATTATCTGATATTTGAAAAGAAGGCCCATTCCCCAGTTCTCTCAATAGAACAAAATAGGTCTGGGAGATATGTTTCTATCTCTATTGACCAGTGGACATGACTTCCTAAGAGAATAGAGAGAAAACAGGGCAACAGAACCCTTCCCCTTCTGGGGAGCAGACCTTGGGGTGACTGAATTACTGGCAGCAAGTAGCAGTTTCCAGACTTCTCAGCCCACAGACACTAAAGACAACTTAGAAGGTCAGTAAGAAAAGTATGTTGGACCTGGGTGAGAGAGGAGTACAGTCCAGTGGAGGCAGAACCAGCACAGCACAGGCCCCAGCAAACCAAGAACAGGCCTAGTGAGTGACAGAGTCAGCAATAGCAGCAGCAGCAACAGCAGCTGCTTCAGGAATTCTTAGCCCACAGAGAGTAAGAGGACAAAACATCTAGTCAGAAGGAGATTACAGGGGTCTATTTGCTAGCATTGAGGCAGGACTCTATTGCTTTACCATGCTTGGATCTGGGTCACATTCCCTGGTGGCAGTCCTGGGGCAAGGAGGAACACTATCATAGCAGAATTTGAGGTAGAAGTGGAAAAGGGACCTCCTCAAAATTCCAGGGCAGAAAAGAGTGCCTGTGGTCACTCACAGACAAAAGCACAGGCCAGGTTAGGAGTAAAGACATCTCCTTTGATCCTACCACCTTGGAAGAACTGAAAACTAACAGGTCCCTAGAAATATCTCTTAAAACAGCTGCACAAAACCCCTGAAGCTTGGGATAGTTCACCCTCCACACTGAAAGAAGAGCCCTACTTTAACAAAGAGTTAAAAAGTCAAGTAATAAGCTGGGAAAATAAGCAAACAGTGGGAAAATTCTGACTATAGAAACTTACTTTGGTGACAGGAAAATCAAAAAACACACTCAGAAGACTTCAAAGTCAAAGTTCCTACATCCAAAGTCCCCAAGAAAAATATGAATTGGTCTCAGGCCATGGAAGGTCTCAAAAAGGATTTTGAAAATCAAGTAAGGGAGGCAGAGGAAAAACTGGGAAGAGAAATGAGAGTGATGCAAGGAAATAATGAAAAAAAGAATTAATATCTTGGTAAAGGAGACACAAAAAAATACTGAAAAAAAACACCTTAAAAAAGAGACTAGGCCAAATGGTAAAAGAGGTCCAAAAAGCCAATGAGAAGAATGCCTTAAAAAGCAGAATTGGCTAAATGGAAGAAGAGATCCAAAAGCTCACTGAAGAAAATAATTCCTTAAAAACTAGAATGGAGAAAATGGAAGCTAATGACTTAATGAGAAATCAAGAAATCATAAAACAAAGCAAAAAGGATCATAAAATAGAGGACAACATGAAATATCTCTATGGAAAAACACCTGACCTGGAAAATACATCCAGGAGAGATAATTTAAGAATATTGGACTACCTGAAAGTCAGAATAAAAAAAAAAAGAGCCTAGACAGCATCTTTCAAGAAATTATCAAGGAAAACTGTCCTGATATTCTAAAACCAGAGGGTAAAATAGAAATGGAAAGAATCCACCAATCACGTCCTGAAAGAGATCCCAAAATAAAAATTGCCAGGAATATCCTAGTTAAATTCCAAAGTTCCCAGGTCAAGGAAAAAATATTGCAAGCAGCCAGGAAGAAATAATTCCACTATCATGGAACCACAATCAGGATAACACAAGATTTAGCAGCTTCTAAATTAAAGGATTGGAGGGCTTGGAATATGATATTCTGGAGGGCAAAGGAGCTAGGATTATAACCAAGAATAACCTACCCAGCAAAACTGAGTATAATCGATGAGGAGAAAAAAATGGATTTTCAGTGAGATAAAGGAATGTCAAGCATTATTGAGAAAAGACCAGAGCTAAATTGACCATTTGACTTTCAGATACAAGGCTTAAGAGAAGCATGAAAAGGTAAACAGGGAAGAGAAATCATAAGGAACTTATTAAAGTTAAACAGTTTACATTCCTACATGAAAAGACGATATTTGTAACTCACAAGACTCTTCTCATTATTAAGGTAGTTAAAAAGAGTGTATATATAGACAGAGGGCACAAGTGTGAGTTAAATATGAAGGGATGATACCTAAATAATAAATGAATAAAATTAAAGAGTGAGAGAGGAATGTACTGGGGGAAAGAGAAAGGGAGAAGTAGAATGGGGTAAATTATCTCCCATAACAGAGGCAAGAAAAAGCTTTTACAATTGAAGGGAAAAAAAGGGGAGGTGAAAGGGAGCGAGTTAACCTCACTCTCATCAAAACTGGTGCAAAGAGGGAATAACATACACACTCAATTGGGTATAGAAATCTATCTTACACTAGAGGAAAGTAGGGGGAAGGGGATAAGAGAAGGAGGATTGAGAGAAGGGAGGGCAGATTGGGGGAGGGTATAATCAGAAACAAATCACTTTTGTTGAGGGACAGTGTGAAAGAAGAGAATAGAATAAATGGTGTGGGGAATAAGATAGAGGAAAATATTTGTCTTTCACAACATGACTATTATGGAAGTGTTTTGCATGAATACATATGTATAGCCAATATCAAATTGCTTACCTTCTCAATGAGAGGGGGTGGGGAGGAGGAAGGGAGAGAATTTGAAATTCAAAGTTTTACAAGTTATTCCCCAACTGAGGAATGTCAAAGGATATGGACAGGCAGTTTTCAGATGAAGAAATTAAAGCTATCTATAGTCATATGAAAAAATCTTCTAAATCACTATTGATTAGAGAAATGCAAATCAAAACAACTTTGAGGTACCACATCACACCTAACATGTTGGCTAACATGACAAAACAGGAAAATGAGAAATGTTGGAGGAGATGTGGGAAAATTGGAACATTAATGCATTGTTGGTGGAGTTGTGAACTGATTCAAACATTTTGGAGAACAATTTGGAATTATACATGATAGGCTATAAAAATGTGCATATCCTTTGACCCAGCAACAGCACTTCTAGGGCTGTATCCCAAAGAGATCATAAAAATGGTGAAAGGACCCACGCTCACAAAAAATATTTGTAGCAACTCTTCCTGTGATGGCAAAGAATTGGAAATTGTGGGGATGACCATCAATTGGGGAATGGCTGAACAAGTCATGGAATATAAATATAAAGAAATGCTATTGTGTTATAAGAAATGATGAGTAGGCAGAACTCAGAAAAACCTGGAAAGACTTGTATGGATTGATGCTGAGTGAATTGAGCAGAGCCAGGAGATCATTGTACATAGTAACAGTCATGTTGTGTGATGACTAACTTTGATAGACTTAGCTCTTCTCAGCGATGAAAGGATCTAAGATTTTTCCAAAAGCCTCATGATGGAAAATGCTATGCATATTCAGAGAAAGAACTATGGAGTTTGAATGCAAATTGAAGCATACTATTGGCTCTTTTTTTTTCCTTCTGTTTTGTTTTGTTTCCTCTTTCTTGTGATTCCTCCTAGTGGTTCTAATTCTTCTTTACATGACTAAAGTGAAAATATGTTTAATAGGAATGTATATATAGAGCCTATAACAGATTGCACTCTATCTTGGGGAGGGAGGACAAGAGGGAGGGGGAGAAAATTCAAAACTCAAAAGCTTATCGAAGTGAATGTTGAAAACTAAAACAAAATTAATAAAAAGAAAATAAAGAAAAAAAAGAAAGAAAAAATAAACTGGCTATAGTGGGTTCTGGAAAAAAAAGAAACTCAAAGTTTTAAAAATGAATGTTAAAATTGTTTTTACATGTAACTGGGGAAAAATAAAATACTAAATAAAAAAATTAAAGAATCAGGGGAAAAAAAGAAAACAAGTATCCTCAAAACATTTTTAGGTGATTTTTGGTTGTAATGCTAGCTCTTTTATCTTCTGAATATTGTATTCCAAGACCCCTGCTCCTTTCATGTGAAAATTGCTAAATCTTGTGGGATCCTGACCATTGCTACACAATATTTGAATTGTTTCTTCCTGATTCCTTGCAATATTTTTTTTCCTTTACTTGGAAACTCTGGACTTTTGCTATAATCTTCCTGAAGGTTTTCATTTTGGTATCTCTTTCAAGTGGCAAGAAGTGGGATTCTTTCAATTTCTCTTTTCCCCTCTATACACAAGATATTAGGATAGGTTTCTTTTACAATTTCTTGAAATATGATATTTAAGCTGTTTTTTTTTTAAATCATGATGGGTTTCAGTTAGCCCAATAATTCTTAAAATATCTCTCTTGGATTTATTTTCCAGATCAATTATTTTTCCAATGAGATATTTCACATTTTCTTTTTTTTATTATTTGATTGACTTGGTTTTATTGTTTCTTGATGTCTATGGAATGATTAGCTTCCATTTGCTCAATTCAAATATTTAATGAAATATTTTCTTCAGTGAACTTTTGTATTTTTTCCCTTTCGGCCAATTCTATTTTTTTAAAAGTTATTTTCTTTCATCATTTTTGTACTTCTTTTTCCAGTTGGCCTATTTTTTTAAATAGTTATTTTCTTCAATAAATTTTTGTGCCCCTTTTTACTATTAGGCCAATTCTGTTTTTAAGGTGCTATTTTCTTCAAGATATTTTGTGCCTCTTTTACTAAGTTGTTAATTCTCTTTTCATAGTTTTCTAGTATCATTTTCACTTTTTTTTTGTCCCATTTTTTTCTTTACATTTATCTCTTTCTTTAACTCTTCTGTGAATTCTTGCTGGACTTGTGTTTAATTAACATTTTTCTTAAGGTTTCACTTCTAACTGTTTTCATGTTATGATCTTCAGAGTTTGTGCCTTGTTCTTAGCTCTCACTGTAGTGGTTTTTAGTGTTCATGTTCTTTATTTCATATTTGCTCATTTTATAGCACATTTTTTTGACTTTGAACTTTCTGTTAAAGTTCAACCCTACTCACCTGTGTGTGGGGAGGTATTGTCCCAAGCTTCAAGGTGCTTTTTTTTCCTACTGCTTTTTAGAACTAGTTCTAGGGGTCTGCAAGTCTTTGGTGCTTCCATGGTGGTGTGATCTAGGATAGATGTGCTCACTGCTCTCCTGGATTGTGCTCTGGCCTTTAACCAGTAAGGGACCTTGTTCCCATTCAACTTCAAATGTCAATGCTCCTGTCAGCACTCAGACTGTGACCAGGTCCCTTGGTCTCCTGCAGCTTTAAGCACTGTTGCTCCTCTCTTCTTTAGAACTTCACCTGGGACCCCTGCTTTCTTGTAACCACCCAGAAGTTCCTCACCCAGAACTGTGTACGCACAATAGAATTGCCAAACAGTACCAGGACCTGCACCCAATCCCAGCAAACATTCCCCTATAATATCTTTCTGACCACTTATCTGACCCCCTCATTCTCTCTGTGCTGAGATCTCCCAAAACTGTCATACACCTTTGGTGTTACTGTTCTGTATATCCAGGGATGTCCCCCATCCCGCCCCAGTCAGAGACCTCCTAAGTTTCCTCAGGCCTGAAAAATGTCTCACTATGACCTTTGGTTAGCTTGTTGCCTTAAATATCAATCATTTTCTTCACAAAAATCAGAATAGTTAGCTATTACACCCTTGTCTGCACTGGTTGCCTCTCTGGTAATTTTAACATTATGCAATTAAACTTGATTTTTAAAAAAATTGAACTAACCACTGCTTGTAGCAAAAGTTTCTTCACTATCACTTCATTAACATTTTCTTTCACTAATAAATAAATTTGGATTTTGTCTGAATGTCTGCTCTACCAAAAGAAATGCATTTTAATTATAATCTTCATACAGCTCCAAGATCTTCCTTTTCTGTCATTATAACACATTTGTTTCTTGTAGTTGTTTGTAAACTACAAAAAGTTGACATAACTACATTTTTCTTTAATTTGGCCTGTGTATTTTATAATATCTCATATATCATAGATTTAGGTATTCCAACATCTTATTCTATTTTAGAGTTACTATAACTACGTATATGCTGTTCAAATTTTTGTTCTAATATAATCACAAGCTTCATCCTTTTTGTGCAGTTTTTCCATCTAAAGTATTTTTCTGTTTGTCTATTTTAAAGATTAATTTAAAAATAATTAGCTGTTAATAATATGTTGTGCAGCAGCATATCACATCCACATGTAATGATAAATACAGAATGATAATGAGGCAGTGCAGGAAAACCCTTGACTAGCCCACATATATCACTTTAATTGAATTTTGACTTGAATTAAGTGACCTGATATAATTTTATAATTAGCACTACATACAAATTTACTTTATTTGAACTTACATTGATCCTCCATGATACTATTTTATACAAAACAAAACAAAACAAAACAATAAGCTACATTATTCTGAAAAAGAATTCATAGACTTCACCAGACTACCAAAAGATTCTGTGACATATAAGCGCACACAAATATTAAGAGCTCCTGGTTTAGAGAGACTTATGTTAAGAGGGGAAGTAGTTAATAATTACATAATAATATTAAGATCTTGGGTGATGAATATTTTGTATGAACCTCTGGCTTGCTACTGGTGTTTCTCCTGGAGTTGTCAGATAGTGAACACCATATCAAACCTTTCTAGATTTTTTTTGAAGCCACACTAGTCCTTGAGTAGATGACCATCTTCCAGGTGATGGACTGTCCAATTAAGGAGGACTCTAGCATCTAAGATAGAGGACACCGCCCCCACACACGATGACCAAGGTCTTCGATACTCTCATTTATGAGAGCTTATGGAAGATTATGACAAAATGTAGTTACCCAGAAAAGTTATCAGTATTTTATGCCAGTTTCATGCTGGCATGCTTGTGTGGGTTCTGGTTGTAAGATCATGCTCTCAGTCTTTCCCAGTTACCAATCAAATGAGGAAGGGCTGTGTACTTGCTTCCATGCTTTTTAGTAAGATGTTTTCAGTGATGTTGTTGGACCCCCAAAGAGGACAAAATGGCATAAAGGTCATCTGCTACGCTGACAATAAATTATTTAATTTGAAAAGTCTACAAGCCAAGACTAAAGTAGAGGGAGATCTGTTGCCCTACTTTTTGTTTGTAGATGATGGTGCACTTAATACACCCTCTGAGGTTGAGATGCATCAGAGTGTGGTTTGATTCTCAGCTATTTCTGCTAATTTTGGCCAAGAAAACAGAGGTTCTCCATCAGCCAGCACTGCACCATCCATATGTGGAACCATTGGTTATAGAAAATGGAAAAAAAATTGAATCTGTGGATAAGTTCACTTACCTTAGCAGGATACTTTTTAGGGTTATCCACATAGATAATGGAGGTTAACACATGCATTGACAGAGCTAGCTTAGCATTTAGGAATCTCCAAAAAAAAAGTGTGGGAGAGAAAAGATATTAGACTGCTTACCAAACTTACGGTCTATAGAGCCAATGTGCTGACTTCGTTGTTGTATGTCTGTGAAACCTGAACAGGCTACCAGTGCCCTTCCAGAAAATTGAACCACTTGCATCTGAATCGTCTTAGAAAGATCCTGAAGATTACTTGGCAAGATAAGGTACAGGGACACTGAGATCTTCTTTATCTAAACTGCCAGACATTCAAACTCTTCTGCAGAAAGCAATGGGTTGGCCACATATCCCAAATACCAAATGTACATTTGCCAGAAGACTATTTTACCAAGAACTAACACAAGAAAGACACTCACACAGAGGTCAAACGAAGCAATACAAGGATACTCTCAAAGTTTCTCTCTGAAGAACTGTAGTATTGATTGTGAGACATTGGAGATTCTGGCACAGGATCACCCAGCCTGGCATGCCCAGATCACAGAAGGACTTGTGCTCTATGAGCAAAGCAGAATTGAGGTATCATAAAGGAAATGTGATAAGCACAAATCTAAAGACATCTTCTTTCGCAAATGTCCAAACAAGGCCCAAAGAAAATTTTCTCATCAACAAGACTTTCCTCATCCTTCTTAATGCTGATGATTTTTTTTCTGTTGATTATCTCCAATTTATCCTATATCTGCTTGTTTATGCTCAATTGTTTACATGACTATAGACTATAAACTCCTTGAAAGCAAGGACAACTTTTTCCCTTTCCTTTTTAGTCTTAGTGCTTAGCACAATACATGGCACACAGGAGGAATGTAATAAATGCTTGTTGACTTACTGTGGTATTAGGACGAAGTTTTCCCAGAACTTTTTTGGCATTCCTCAGTATTAATACTTAAGGATATTTGCTTAATTTTCACAGCCTCATTTGCATCCACAACTTTTGTTTACTTTAAATAAATGTCAAACTTAACATAAAAATTGGATAAAGGTAAGTATAATTCAATATATTTAGTCTTGATTAATTATCAAAACATTAATTATAATATTATAAATGAGAGAATTTCTAAAATTTCCTGAATAAAACAAGCACTCATTCTATTAAAATTAAACTCTGTTGAGGAAATGTGAAATAATATCACTATGTGATTATAATGTTTTGAAATGCAATGTTTTGATGTTTCATATTTGCTCATACATTCAGCAACACTCATTCTTTGGATACACTCAACACTTATTCTTTAAATTCCTTTTCTGTCTGAGTATTATACTATATATTGGGTAAGCAAACATATTGTAGTGAGAAAACAGTTGACTTTGAAATAATTTAAATCATTTAAGCACAAACAACAAATTTACAAGCAGACAGAAAAAGGTCTCCTCTGAAGGAAAGTCAATTCAAATAACACAGGATTATTCAGAAATAGGAGAAGGGAATAGAATAATATATTTCTAAAAGCTCGATCTTAAGCCAAATATATTATAACCTGCAAACATGAAAAAATATAAGCATTCTAAAAAAAAGAATAATGTGAGGCATTCCTTGGGGGTGAAGGAAGGGACATCACCACCACCATCAACAAAGAAAAAAAAAAAACTTAAGGGAAAAATGGAAAGGCTTCAAGTGTTCTGGGTGGACTCTCTGTGGTGAACTTTCAAGGTAACATAGAAAAAAGTTATACAAAATAAACAAGCAAATATGGGTTGCAATGTGCATGAAATGTCAGGAGTAAGTCAATATTTGTCATACAATATGCTAACAGCTTTACATATATAATAAAAATATAATCTCATTTGATCCTTACAACAACCTATCTGCTTTTTTAATAATTGAATTTCATAGTTTTATATAAAATTTCTTTTTGGTGTTATTCTTGTATATTGAAATTGTTCATTTTATTTACCTTTGTTAAGTCAACTCACTGGCTTACATTTCCCAGATACTATCTGCTTCTTAAAATAAACAAAACAAACATTTGTTCTTCTCTCCTACAGCATCTCTCCTGGTTTTGTTAAGTATTCAAATATTACTTAAAAATCATATTTGTAGAAATTTTATATTTATAAAGGGCTTTACAACTTCCAGGAGCCAAGATGGTGGAGTAAGCAGTAAACTGACTTAAGTCTCTCATAATCACCTCCAAACAACCATCAAATAGCACCTTAAAATAAATCCTGGTAACAGCAGAACCAGCAAGAAGATGGGGTGAAACAATATTTGAGCCCAATAAACTTGGAAGGTAGACAGGAAAGGTCTGTCTCACTCAGATAAAAGGGAAGTGCAGTCCAGGACAAGAAGCATCCCAGCAAGCCAGCAGCAAACCCCACCTCAGCAAATTGGCAGTAGATGCTGAGCTCCAGTATAGGGAAACAGGAAAACTCCAACCCAGATCCTCACATGCCTCAGTATAACCAGGGACTGAGCAGACTCTAGCTATGAGAACCACCACATGCTTCAGTCTAGCCCCTGGAAAATAGGTGACCTCCAGGGATCAACCAGACTGCTGGTGGTGCTTCAGTGTATCCCTAGGGAAATGCAAAAACACCCCAAATTCAGTTTAGTGTTTATAGTGCAAAGAATGTTACAAAAAAGTAAATACAACATACTTAACTGCATAATGCTTTACGTGATCATGGGTCCTCCAAACTTTTATAAAAGTTAAAATAAACTTCTAGATTAAAAAAATCTTTACATGAATTTGAAATCATTCCTGTGCACAAAGGTATACCATGCCAGCAGTTAAACCTAAATTTTTGGCAACATTTATTTTGATAGGATTTATAGACGCATGAGAAAGAACATACAGCTATTTTTCCAAAGAGATGTTGTAGACATCTTTTTTATATACATAAATCTTTCTTTTGGAAAAAAAATCCACTTTATTACTGTGAACTTGACAGACATCAACAAAAGTTAACATTTCCTTATACAAAGAACAACAGGAAATAAGGACTACATAAGAAACCATGACTTTCTATTATGTATAGCTTTCATAAATATTTAAAATTAAAAATTGTATTTCCAAAACTTTCCCTGACTTTCTATGTTACTTTCTAAACTTCCTTCTGATCTCTTCCTTTTGTTTTTAATGATTCATTAATGTTCATTTCTTTAATTTTTGTTTTAGTTTAACTGGCACTAATCCTCCATTTATCATTGTTTCCCACCCCTACTCCCTACCCTCCAATGCCCCCAAAAAAGCTATTCCTTGTAACAAATAACTGTACATGCAAAGAAATATACACACTTGCACACATCTAAAATGAATCTCATTCTATACCTCTAGGCCACCTTTTCACTGAGAAGTGAGTAGCATGAAGTCTTCTGGAGTCATTATTTGTCATGTTTACTTATGTCTCTCATAATTGTTTTCTACTATGTAGGTGACACAGTGGATGAAGGGCTGTTCTGAGAGACAGAAATATGAGTTCAAATGTGCTCTCAGACATTTACTAGCTTTGTGACCCTAGCCAAGTTTGCCTAAGTTTCCTCAACTGTAACATTAGGATAATAATAGCACTACCTCACAGGGTTGTGGGATCAAATGAGGTAATATCTATAAAACACAAAATACAGTGCCTGGATCATGGGAGACACTTAATAAATGCTTGTCCCCATGCCTCCCCTCCCCAAACTCCACACACCATTACACTGCTTTAATCATTAAGTACATTTTTATCCTGGGTACTGCTCACTTGACTTTGATTCAAGTAGTGGCAGCTTAGATTAGTAGTTGTCTTGCTGAATCAGGGGGTAAGTCCAATTTCATGAGTAATTTTATGAATACAACTCCAAAGTGCTTTCAAGAATTGTTGGACCAATTCACAGTTCCACCAACAATGAATGAGTGTGCCTGTATACTCACAGAAACCTTCCCCACAGAGATTGATATCAGTTGACCTTTACTATTTTAAAGTAGTTCTAAAATCTTTTGTTAAC
This sequence comes from Vombatus ursinus, assembly GCF_900497805.2. Classification (NCBI taxonomy): domain Eukaryota; kingdom Metazoa; phylum Chordata; class Mammalia; order Diprotodontia; family Vombatidae; genus Vombatus; species Vombatus ursinus. The sequence continues at coordinate 14,764,230 of NW_020954585.1, forward strand.
TAGGATCACTTCCTTCCCACCTTACTCCATCCTCCCCATTATTTCCTTGATATTTTAGAAACGTTATTCCTCCAGGTGAATTGTGTTATTATTTTAACAGTTCTATAAATAAAGCCTTTTGTATTTGTTTTGGTATGACAATGAATCTGCAGAGTACTTTAGGAAGCATTGTCATTTTATTATATTGACATTTTTTTGGTGTGAAATTAATATCATTTGACTGAAACAGCTATCTTGAAATTAACCAATGATTTCTTTATTGCCAAATTTAACAACCTTTTATCAATAATTATATTTTCTGTCTTCTATGTATATTTTAACACAATTTATAACCCTGTTCTCCTGGCTGCTCTCTCACCTCTAGGTTTTTGTGACATTTTGTGACATTGTTCTCAACTCTTACTTGTGTGTCCACTCCTTCTCAATCTCCTCTGCTATATTCCTAGTAACCATACTTATCATGTAATGTCAGATAGATAGATAGATAGATAGATGATAGATCTAAATATACATATATGCATATATATGAACACACATATATATACCTAATACACATGAGTATGAATACATACAAATATACATGCATATATGTCACAGGAATGATCACGGGGCTGTGCCCTGCCTATAGGAGTTCTGGCTTCCTCAGCAGGAAGCTGAGGATCACAGTCTGTTGTGTGAAAACAAGGAAGTCTTAACTGACCTCTCCTCTGTTGGCACACAGCAATCATGACTGGTTCGGCTCTCCTCTGAACGGCTGAGCGTTCCCGTGCACATCCCTGACACGAGGCCTGCATGCAATGATGGGATCTACTGATTGGCTGACGGGCTCTGATCATGCGATCCCAAGGTGCTTTGAGGGCTATATAGGACACACCCAGCTAACAATAAATGGAGCCTCTGCCATCTTGTTGTCTCCCGCCTCATCCATGCGTCTCCGGGTCACTGAGCATTGAGCTGGTCTCTTGCTCTCCACTGCAGCGGCCGTAGAACATATATAGACAGAATACATAAATACTTCACACATGCATACATATGCATACATGCATGCATACATATGTATAAAGAGAGAGACTCAGCCATAATAACTTTTCTCATGACCAGGATCTGACTTCAGGCCTTCAATTACTGGAAATTGTGTTAACTTATAGTCACCCTCTTCACAATGCTCAGACAGACTTCAGGTCAGATTATTAGAGTTCACATTGGCCTCTCCAGTGTTTATCTTCTTTTTTATTTATAAAACATGTATGTATTTTATTTATTTATATGTATCTTCTCCTGTCAGCTTCCATACCTACCTGACCTTGCTTTGTTTTTCTTTATATGACCCCCCTACCAGCCTTCTACTGTATTTGTCCATTCTTTTGTACAGTTCTGGGTTTGATGGAGGAACTTCTATTTTTCTGTGGTTTTCTCCCTTCAGTCTTTCATAAGTTGTTTTCAGATATATTCTCGCATTTATGTGGGAAAGCTGGGAATTTGAAGAACCACAACATTTAGAGTTGGAAGGGACTTTAGAAATCATCCAATCTGATCCCCTCCTTTCTATAGGTGGGGAAAATGGTACCCAGAAAATGGTATCCAGTAAGCATGTATGTTACTCAAAGTTACATAAAATGTTAATAACAGAGTCAGCATTAGAATCTAGTTATTCTGGTGAAAATGATATTCTTTAATCATTGTTGGCATCATTTCTCCAAGTTGACTAACAAGTTAGAAGCATGTGGCATACATATCACATATATCTTGTGTAATTTTTTTTTAAATAGGAAAATATGATTTGAAAAATCATATTGGTTTAATCAAAGTCTACATTAAAATTTATGTGTATATGTGTTTATATTTCAAACTGTTTAACACTTTCCTCCTCCTACTTTTCCTCCTTAATAAATACACTCATCTATCTCCCTGCAGCTAGGATTAACCACTCCCTATTTGCATATTTTCTGTAGTTAATTGCCCTCAAAAGGTTTGGCAAATCTTATAAGTAATTATATCTTCAGTGGATACATGACTGGGATTATAAGCATTCTCTGCAAGGTTGTTTTTTATGTAGTTTCATAACCTAATCAAACTTGTGTGGTAAATCTACCTTTTAAAGAAAATTTTACTTAGATAACCTTAAATAAAATACTGATGCTTGACTAACTCTTTCTATATCATTGATCTGAAATGTAACATATTCATATATTGGGATAAAGTTCATATACACATACATATATATAAGTCATTTTAAGCATTATTTCTGCTTTATATCTGTACTTTTATCCTGAAAAATGACATAAAAGAACATTATCAAAGATATATGTATGTGTGTGTGTGTGTGTGTGTGTGTGTGTAATCAAAAAAAGGTGAAAAGTCATGAAAGATTGAAGGAAATAGACATATGTTAAGTTTATACTATGTGCTAGGCATTGTGTTATGCTTTTTAATAGATTTATCACTTGATCATCACAACCACCCTGAGAAATAAGAACTATTATTATAGTTCAGGAAATTGAGGAATATAGAAGTTAAATGACTTGCCCAGAATCACAAAGCTCATAAGTACCTGAATTGGATTTGAACTCAGATTTCCCTGACTTTAGACCCAATGCTGTAATCATTATATGATCTCTGTCAGATAACACAGAGGTAAAATAGAAATCTCATTGATATCCATGTCATATTAAAAGAAGTGGGGGAAGGCTTTTCTGGATTATTCAAGAAAAAATTGAGAAAAAACTTGTACAAAAGAAGGAAATGTATTAGAGTTTTCATATGCATGGATGGAGTGAATACCACATTGGTAAGATTAATGATGAATCAAAAAGTTGAAGTATTTTTTTTTTGCTTAAATCCTTAGGGAAAGAAAGTGATTAGAGATCTTCATTAATGTTCTTATAATTTGAGGCAGCTAGTTAAAGCTATCAGTAGAATGCATGATTTATAGCACGGGAAGAAAGAAGTTCAAATTGTGCCAGAGGCACTTATAAGTTGTGTAACCCTAGGTAAGTCACTAAATAGCTGTAGGTCTCAGTTTCCTCATTTGTAAAGATGCTATGGCCTTCAAGGTTCCTTCTAGCTCTAACTCTATGATTTTATGAATACATTTATAAGTAGAAGACATCATGTTGTAGTTTAAAGAAGACTTAATTTACCAGTAAAAAATTTAGGTTCAAGTACAAGCTTGGAACACATTCACTGTGTTACCTTAAACTGTGACTCTCAGTTTCCCTATTTAAACAATGGGAATAATAATATTTACTTAGTCTAGCACACACATGATTATTGTAAAAGTTAAAAGATGCAAAATAGTTAAAGGAGTATGCAATTAAACCACAGACTATAATAGAAAGGTGTAATTATTAACATTGTTTAGTTTGGTTTCAGCTTTTTAAATGAGCTATTTTTATTAGACGCTGGAGATACAAAGACTCAGGGAGATGGTTCTTGTTTATACCCAGTAGCCCAGATCAGCTTATTCTTTTCTATAGCCCTGTGTATACAAGATCTAGGCCTTTCATTTTATAAACCAAAAAAATTATAACAAATTACCTATTTTCATGGACAGAAACTTTTTTATCTCATAGAACAATTTCTGATTAAGTTATCAGTTATATTTTCTTTTTACAAGATTAGTCTCAGAAATCCAAGCTAAGAGATCATTCCTTAGACTTTTTTCAAAAGTTAATTTTAAAAAAACTTACATCAAGATTATAATTTATGCATAAAGAGAAGGCAAGAGGAGTTACAATTTTGTTGTTCAGTTAAGAAAGAAGTTTGAAAAAATACTTCTTTGTTTTAATGGAGATATACAATATGGAATCTTACATTTATATGGTTCACTGATTACCAGAGTAATAGAATATGAATTTAAATGAAATAATTTAAAACACTGCTGACTTGAATAACCTGAGTTAAAATGAAATGCTGCTACCTGTAAAACCTTGAGCAAGTCAGATTTCTAGAAGCACTGTTGTTTCTTTACTTTCACATAATTTTACCCATCATTGCTTCATAGTGTTTCAAGATATTGTAGGTAACATAAAACAAACAAAAAAAACAATGATGATCCAGGATTTTGGAATGAACTGGCAGCATTTTCTCATGTGTCTGTAAAAAAGAAAAAGAAAAACTGAAAAATTCTCTTGCCAAGTTTTGATTCCCTGTATAGTTTCAGAGGTAATGAAAGCATAAAGTATGTCTGAGTTGAAATTTTCCTCTGAGTTCTAGTAATTTCTGCTTGTGTTTTTCAGAACGAGAAAGAGAGAGAGAGAGAGACAGAGACAGAGACAGAGAGAGAGAGAGAGAGAGAGAGAGAGAGACAGAGAGAGAGAGAGAGAGAGAGAGAGAGAGAGAGAGAGAGAGAGAGAAACTGAGCTAGAGAGCCATTTAGGTAAGTGATTTGCCTTTCAATTTCAAATATATTTAGAAAAGAACATCATATTTGCATATAATGAAAATTACCCATTTTCTCATGAATATCTCATCTCAGATACTATGAAATGAAACTATGAAAATGTCTAGATTTCATTTTTGGTACTTTCACTGTGATTCAATTCAATCAATTTAATTCAACAATCAGTTATTAAGTGCCTATGATGTGTCAGTCATTGAGCTAAGTATTAGGTACACAAAGATAAAAATAAAAGTTTCACAAGAAGGAACTTGAGAGTTGCTGTCCTAAAGAACTTGCATTCTACTGAGTGATATTACAAATGCGGAAGTAATACATACAGGCGTTTACAAATTAATATTAAAATGGAGAAGGATATAATATTAGGGAAAGGAGAAATAAAAAAAAATCCTCATGGAAGAGGTACACTGTTTAAAGGAAGCTAGAGATTTTGCAAGGTACTCAAAGGCACAAAGATGGGAAATGATATATCACAGTATGGATAGCTAATAGGTCAATTAGATTAGAATGGAGAATGTATGAAGGAGAAAAGTAGTTGATTCAAGGCTCAATTTGCTTATTATCCCTAGCACTGGTACATTGTGTTCCAACTACTAACCTACTTCTTCTCCATTACTCATTCTCTAGGGGTAACTCTGAGGGACTGGTGTTGTTTCTCTAGTACAAAACATCATGAGGACCCATCTGGTATCTTTCTCCCAATATCAAGCTACCAAGTAATATCCTCCCAATATCATCTAATCAGTAAATATGGCCCCCGTGTGTATAGCATTATTTTTAGAATACTTATCTGGCAGTTTTTATTTGGAACTATGCCCAAAAGGTTGTAAAATTGTGCATAACTTTTAACCCAACAATGCCACTTTTAGGTCTGTATCCCCAAGAAATAAAAGAAAAAGGAAAAGACCCAATGTGTGTGTGTCTGTGTATGTGTGTGTGTGTATTTATAGTAGCTCTTTTTGTGGTGGCAAAAAATTGGAAACTGAGAAAATGCTCATCAGTTGGGGGATGGGTGAACAAGTTGTCTTATATGATTGTGATGGAATACTGTTATGCTATAAGAAATAATAAGCACTGTGGTTTCAGAAAAACCTTCAGAGTCTTACATGAACTGATGCAAAGTGAAATGAGCAGAAGCAGGAGAACATTGTATACAATAATAGCAATATTGATCAATAGTGAAAGACTTAGCTACTTAGATTAAGACAATGATCCAAGACAATTCTAAAGTATTCATGAAAAAAATATATACCTCCAGAAAGAAAACTGATGAACTTTGAATGCAGATTGACGAAGCATACATTTTTTCACTTTATTTTACTTGTCTTGTGTACATTTTCTTTGGCAACATGGCTAATATGGAAATAAGTTATGTAGGATTTCACATGTACAATTGATTTATTTAGCTTGCTTCTTCAATGGGTGGGGAAGGAATAGGAAGGAGAGAGAAATAATTTGCAGCTCAATTTTTTTTTAAAACATCAACACCAATAAAGCAGCTATTGCAGTATTCCATGAGAGAGGAAATGAAAGCCTGAATTACAGTAAAGCATGTATGAGTTAAAAGGAGAAGATAGATAGGGGAAATGTTTTGATAGAAGGATTTACAGGACTTTGTTAATTGATTGATGTATGATTTGAAGAAGAGGTAGAGTCAATAACTTTTTTGGCATGTTATATGTGTATATATGCATAGATATGCAAATATATATAGCCTCTTACAAAACATATGCATTATATGCATATGGTTATATGTATACATACAAATTAACCTATATATGTATAAATATATATGCATGCATACATACACACACATATATACACACACACACACATACATACATACATGCATGAATGAATACCTACTATTTTATTCATTCCCAACATGAAGAGAGATCCCAGGGGAACAAAAGGTTCATTCTTTAACACTTGTTTTCTACCAATGGATTTATGGTGCCTTGCTACTTCATGATAAGTGTGGCTGTTGACAAATTACTTTTAGTCTAGGTGTCAGGTTCACACTTTCAGGAAAGGGATCACAAGAGGATTCCAATTGATTCAGGGCAATTAAGCCTGGTCCTTTGAAGTGGCAGGAAGTGGTGGACAATGCATTAATCACACTTTAATAATGCACCAAAAATAAAGAGGCAATGGATGAAAGGGTGGTATGGAAAATTGGGTAGGAGAGAAAGGAAGACAGAATGAAAAATAGATGTGGGAGGAAGAAGGGCTCATAGAATCATGTAATTATGAATCAGCATTGGGGGCCCTTAGCAGAGATCTGGACCCATCACAGGTGGAGAAGTGTTTAAGGGTGGGGTTTGGGTTTCTTATACTTATTGGGTTCTAATTGGGTGGGGTAGACTGTTATATCCTCACCACCTTAGGGTTGCTTCAGTAACATAAGACTTTTTAGGTTTTACTGCATGTCTAGCATTGGATTCTACCTCCTTTCTCTTAATTTAACATGTAATTGGGAACCGAAATGGCACATAAAGACAGAGATTCTCCCCAACTTTCATTAATTATTCTCCAAACAACTTTAAAATAATGCCTCAAAATGAATTCTGGAGCAAGAAAACCAACAAAAGGACAGAGTAAAACAATATTCCAGCCCAAGACAGCTTACAAAGTCAGAAAGAAGGGTCTATCTTCCTGGGGTTAGAAGGGAGTCCAATCCAGAGCACACCATTCCTGGTAAGCCAGCAGTGAGGTCCTCTGGCCTTACAATGCAGACAGTAGCAGGTCACACCCATGTAAGCTAGCAGCAGGCCTTTTGGGCAACTGAATTGGTGGCAGTGACTTCCAGAGCTCTCAGCCCATAGACAGTAAAGGGGCTGGACAACTGGTCAAAAGTAAAATACTGGAGACTCATAGTTGACACTGTGTAAGATTCTGTTGCATTGCCCATGCTGGGATCCAAATCTCAGTCTCAGAAAAGAAGGAGCACTAATACACTAGAGTTCCTGCCTAAAGAGGAGCAGTGTCACAGTACCAGGGCAGAAAATAGTACTTGTGGTTGTTCACAGACTAGAATACAGACAAGGAGAGCAGTGACCACACATCTCTTTAGATCATACCACATAAGAAGAACCAAAAACTTAGAGACTTCCAGAACTAGTTCTGAAAACAATAGAACAAAAACCTGAAGTTTGGGACAGTTCCCACTCTAACCCATAACATAAAGTTAAAAGTCAAGAAAGAGGCTGGAAAAATGAGCAAGTAGGAAAACAAACAAAAAATATGACCATAGAAAGTTAGCATGGTGACAGGGAATATCAAAACACAGATTCAGAAGAGAAAACAGTGTCCAAATGGCTACATGCAAAGCCTCCAAAAATGTGAATTGGTCTCATACCTGAAAAGACCTTGTGGAAGGGCTCAAAAAGGATTTTAAAAATCAAAGAGAGGTAGAGAAAAAAACTTGGAAAAGAAATGAAAGTGATACAAGAAAATCATGAAAAAAAAGATTTAACAGCTTGCTAAAGGAAAGACAAAAAAACTGAAAAAAAAATACTTTAAAAACAAAAATAATCCAAATGGTAAAAGAAGCACAAAAACCTACTAATGAGAACTCTTTAAAAAGGAGAATTGGACAAATGAAAAAAAGATACACAAAATTTACAAAAATGCATTGGGTAAGTGGAAGCTAATGATTCCATGAGGCATCAAAAAAAAACCAAACAAACAATATAACAAAATCAAAAGAATGAAAAAATGGAAGAAAATGTGAAATATATCTTTGGAGAAACAACTGATCAAGGAGAGATAATTCAAAAATTATTGGTCTATCTGAAACTCATGACCAAAAAACATCCTAGAAATCCAAGAATTTATCAAGGAAAATTGTCCTAGAATGGGAAAATAAAATAGAAATCAAAAGAAATTTCCTGAAAGAAATTCCGAAATAAAAACCTCTAGGAATATTTTAGCCAAATTCCAGAACTCCCAAGTCAAGGAGAAAATACTGAAAGCAGCTGGAAAGGAAAAAAATAATCAAACATTGTGGAACCACAGAAATACAAGTTATGGTAACACAAGATTTAGCAACTTCTACATTAAAAGATGAGAGATAGGAAGGGGGGGAGGGCAGGAGAGAACTTGAAACTCTAAATTGTAAAAGAAAAAGAAAAGATCAAATTGTTTTTACATGTAATTGAAAAAAATTAATCCCCTGAAGAACAGTCCATAAGACATTGAATATAAAATAATTACAGCAAAGTAATGACTTGTCCTTAGACCATTTATATCTGAACTCCATCAAAAAAAGAAAACATCAAAATAATAGTAATGGTAATGAAAAGACCCCCTTAGATCTCCATCATCATTCATATCATGGAGGAGGGGAAATGCCAAAGCAGGGAAACCTATCAGGTGATGTGTGCTGAAGACTCTGTTTGCCCTGAGACCATAGAAGTAGTTGTAGAGATATGATAGGAAACTTAGAACATCAGACAAATGTAGAAGTATATAGCAGTGATTTAGGTCACTGCCACTAAAAGTTACAGAAAAAAAAAGTTTTCTTCAAGGATCCTGGACATTATGATCTATGGGGATTATTGAATGAAGTAATAGGAACAGCAATATTTCACTGTTGGCTCCAAATATTTTGGAATAATCAAAATTTCTAGAACAATTCTAGCCAGTGACTAATATGGCTAACATTCTCACTATCCTTTAAAAATCAGGGATAGGACAGGGTTAGAGATTGGGCCTGTGATTTAATTGATATAGGGGATTTCTTGGTAAGGAAACTTTCTCCACCAATACAGGTTGACTCTTTCTTAGCAAACTAGAGACTAAGGAGTTACTTAGAGCACTGAGGTATCAAGTAACCTGCTCTTGAGTTACAGAGTTAGGATGTGATAGAAGAGGTTTTTAAACCCAGATCTTCTTGACTTTTGGGCCCTCTCTCTATCACCTTATATCTGGACTATTGCAATAGCCTGCTGGTTGGTGTCCCTGCCACAGGTCTCTTCCCTTCTTCAATACAACCTCCTCATAGTTATTAAAGTGAATAAAGTTGAGGTCTGACAATTACATCTCATTAATTAATAAACATCAATGGTTCCCTATTTATTACCTCCACCATCAAATGTAAAGTCTGCATGATTTTTAAAACCCTTCATAACCTAACCCTTTTCTACCTTCCAGTCTTCTTTCTCCTTAATCTTCTCCTCATCCTCCACAATTCAGTGAATCTAGACCCTTTGCTATTCATCACACAAGACACTTCAACTCTTGACTCCTAGAAGTTTAGAGGGATTCCCCCCAGAACAATCCCTCTTCCTTTCTATCTCTAAGCTTTCCTGGCTTCCTTCAATTCTCAGTTAAAGCCTCACCTTCTGCAAGAAGCTTTTCCTTATCCTCCTTATTTTTAATACCTACCTTCTAAAATTTATATATTTTGTATATATTTTGTTTTTATACCATTGTTTTCATGTTGTCTCTCCCACTTGACTGTGTGTTTCTTGAGAGCAGGGTCTATATTTTATTTGTTATTCTGTTTTGCCTATCTTTTTATCTTCAGCTTTTTTCATAGTTTGTTATCTTCATCCACTAGTTCAATGTGAGCTCCAGATGCCATCCTGAAATATTTAGTGTTTAACTTTCCTTGGCTTATATTGCAAATTGTACACTTATTAATCCAGATGATATTTCTGTATCATTTGAAAAAAAATCCACAAAATGTAGGACCTGTTTAAGGTACTTTTTTTGTTGTTTTTAGTAAAGCTAGATAATCTGATGTCATCTGTGTACATCAAATGATTAATAGGAACTTTTGATTTAACATGAAAGCCATGCTTAATTTAGTTTAGAAGTGATGATAGTGGGTTTAACACTAGACAGTACCATAATGGACTGAAATTTTGTCCCTAAAAATATATGCTTATTATAAATTGTTCTTTATCTTTTTGTATTGGTTTGTCTTAAGTAAACAGTATCAGATAATTTACTCTGCTTATTGTGCCTGAGTCTATTTTATATAGTAGCAAAGCACAAATGAGGCATGATGCAGTACTGAGTAAAAGACTTTGTGATAATCAACAAAAGTAGTATAAATGTTACTGTTTTATTAAGCACCCTGTTCAATAATCACCAATTTAATAATGCTGCAAAGTCTTTTTGCATTCTGCTATTGCTCCTTAGCTAATTAATTGTTTGTAACCTCTAAGTATTTATAGATATTGTTATTGATATAAGCCATAAATGTTTTGTAAAAATTAGGAAAACTCATAATTATTGTATGTAAGGATGATTTGTTAATAATCTTATCCTTATCATTATTCTTAGTAATAGATGCCTTATGTTACTAAAAGTAGAACCAATCTTGAATCTGGGAGGAAACAAGTAAAATACTTCGTTGGTTTTTTACTTCTATGATTGAATTGTAGTCTTTAATTACTCTGTCTAAAAGTAAATCACTTTACATTAGAAAAATACAACATGTCTCTGATTTGGGATTTTACTATTGTTTGTTGAAACACTACCTGCTTGTTCCAAAAGTACTTCTTTATGCTTTCGACCTTTTGTTCATGTGCCCTAAGGATATCTATAAATTTTCTTCTTTTTGATGAGGAAGCTATGTTAAGAAGATGAACCCTGAATTTTGTTAATATTGTGCATGTTTTTGTGAAGTTATGTTCAAAATGATTATGGTCTGTTGTTGTTTGTTATTTGTCATGGATATAATTTTGTAGTTTAGACACTCAAGCATATTGTCATGGTATCATGGAGTTAGAGTTGTAAAGGATCTTGAATGGGCTCTGGATAATGGGCTTTGGATTTGTTAATATCATATAGGTTTTTGTGAGTATATTTCAAAATCATTAAGGTCTATTTTACAATTCTAAAAATGTATGTTAATACAATCTTTAATAATGATATTTTGCACTATTTAACTAATTTAAACATTTTCCCCATTCAGTTTTGATTTCAGGATTGCATTAATTCTCCTGTTATTGTTGTTACTGTCCATTGTTAATATTTCTTTTGCAATTTAGACACTCAAATTCATTGTCAAAGGATAAGATAATCACAGGATCATAGAATTAGAACTAGAAGAGCCCTTGAATGCCATTGAATCAATTTCCCTCATTTTATAGGAAACTGAGGCTGGGAGAGATTAAATAATTTTCACAGAGTCACATACACAATAAGTCTCTGAGGAAAGATTTAAACTCAAGCCTTCCTAATCCAAGTCTCTCACTTTAACCACTATACCATTTACTTTCCTCAGTGCTTACCTCATTGACCCTTAGAATGAATGGAACATTGAAGGGTTAATCATATCCTTTTTTTTTCATTCAAGAATGTAAGAACTGATCCATCACTTACATGTTCTGAGTTGTTAAATCTTGTTGACCTTATTTAAATTTGTAATAAATTCTTTGTTTCTCAAAGAATCTACATAATTCTTGTTTTCTTAATAAGAATCTTCAGAATTCAACATTTTGTTGAAAGTCTCTTTTTTCCAATTATAATTCTTTCATAATACATTAGAGTAATATATGTGTTCAATTTAACAGCATAAGTTATTCTTTGGTAAAACTATATTTTAAAAAATATCATGTTCCAATTTTTTATTTCTTTCTTTATTTCTATATATATTCATAAAGTATTATTACTCAGGTTCCTTGGCATTTGATTTGTCTCTCACAAAATATTTACAGTATTTTTCATCAGTCTCAGAGTTTTGGAGTTTAATGTTTCTCTAAGTTTTAGTCCTGAAGTTTCTCTCTATTAGTAGCCTGTGAATCCTATTATTTTGAATTTTTCCTTTTAATTCTAACACTTGTAAATAATTTTAATTTATAAATTCTTCAAAGGAAGTATTTGGGTCCTTTGTTTCCATTCTCTTTTCTTGAGTCATGCAATAATTTAAGAGTCATGTTGTTTTTTTTCTTGAGTTTTCTTCTGAGGTTAAAAAAATGAAGAAATACAATGTGGCAAATTAATTTATAAAACAATTTAATCACGAGGTTTTTTTTGTTTTTGCTTATTAATTTCTTCCATTTTCTTCTGTTTGCTTTGTTTCCCATGAGAAATTAATTCATGGAGATCATGTACCATTTGAGGGATAGAAAAGTCTGGTTGAGTTGCTACTGAGAGAGCATGATGTTATTGTGAGAGATGCTACAGTACCTGATGAAGACCTTAGATGGGACTCTGCAACACTTACTATTAACCATAGCAATAATCTGTGTCTTTTGCTGCTTTTGTAGTTTCCACATAGAGCTGACAAAACAAAGCCTAAGTAGGGGTATCTTTATTTCTCTCTACTGGTATGCTATGAAGGCTATTGCTTTGAAATGAATGCACTAGTCACTGAAGCATTGGGAGTCTACAATACAACCATTACATGTTTATTTTTTTTCTGTGGGATTGTATTATGGAAACTTAACTACTTTCACTTCTTGGGGTCAGTTAGGTAGCACAGTTGATTATAGTGCTGGACCTGGAGTCAGGAAGAATTAAATTCAAATCTACCCTCAGACACTTACTAACACACTTACTATGTGACCCTGGGCAAATCACTTGATCTTGATTTTCCTGAGTTTCTACATATATAAAATAAGGATAATAATAGTACCTAGCTCCTAGAGTAGTGATAATCAAATGAGATAATAGTTGTGAAGGACTTAGCACAATGCATTGCACATTGTAGGCATTATATAAATACTAGCTACTTTTAATTGTTGCTCTTTTGTTTCATTTTATATTTTATTTCTCTCTCTCAGAAGGTGATAGTATAGTTCCATGGAAAGACCACTTGCTTTGGAGTGAGAGTTCATGGGTTTAAATCCCACCTCTGACTCTCATTACAAATATTACCCATGGAAAATCTGTTTAACATCCTTGTTTCTCAGTTTTCTTATGTATAACATGATACGATTAGACTAATTGAACTTTGGTGCCCTTTGGCATACTAGATTTGTTATTCCTTCAGCATTTTATTAAAATTCTAAATCACCCCTGGATATCTTAGAGTTGTTTCACTCTCCATTCTACATATCTAGGCATGTTTTTTTCTTTCAGTAAAATTATCTTCTTTTGGAGATGTTGCTTCAAAACCTCTTACTCCATGTATTGAATCATAAGATTTTTTTTTAAATGTTCACTTTTTACTTCAGTGCTTCTGATGATTTTTAGTTAGGATTTCCTTGTGACAATTTCCTTCCTTTTCTTTCTTTTTCATTTTTTTTTTCATTTGGCACACAGCTTTCTTTCTTCAATGGGAGATAGACTTGGGTTGACTGCTTCATGAGCCAGTGAAGAACTCCTCTAATGAAAAATTTAAGTTACAGAAACAAAGCAACTGTGTTGAGATAAAATCATTGATACCTCTATCTGGTTAGGAATAGATCTCTCTGGAAGATCCAGAGATTTGTATATACATACATAAACACACATACATACATGCCCACACATCTATGTATACACTAACATATATGTATGTATATAGATATAGATAGCTTTATTTTATGTACACATTTATATAAGAACTTTTGTTTGTCCACCTATATAAGCATCAAAAACAGCATTCAGACTAGTTTTTTAGCTAAATAAAGTTGTTTGGTTGCCACTATTTCTTCTTCCCACATTAATGTTTTCCTTCATAACTTTTATGATTATAACTGTGAACTGCTATTTTTTTTTACCTTTCATAACTGAAGCTCAGTCTCTACTCCCTCAAATCATTATGAGATCTCTCTCTCTCTCTCTCTCTCTCTCTCTCTCTCTCTCTCTCTCTCT
>NW_020954585.1:14778394-14842976 GCF_900497805.2 Vombatus ursinus
TCTCTCTCTCTCTCTCTCTCTCTCTCTCTCTCTCTCTCTCTCTCTCTCTCTCATAATTATTTCCCTGCATTCTAGAAGAGTTAGGGTCAGCTTTTAGATACAACAATTTATTTGAAGGGGTCCCTCTCTAATGCAAATTAACTTATTTGAAGGACAGTCAGCTAACAACTATTTATTAAGAGCATTTGATGTGTCAGGTACTGGGCTAAGTTTGTAAGGTAAAAAGAAAAAGGCAAAAACTTCTCCCTGTTCTGAAATTTATATTCTAGTGGAGGAAACAACATTCAAAAAAAAGTAAATATACTCTCTTAAAACTCTAGCTATGAGTCCCAGATTTTAACTTAAGAAGATATTGTAATATCTGAAACCTCAAGAGAAATTTGGTTTGGGGGCTGTTTTAGACCCTGCATGCATTTGAGTCAGCTTTTTTATCTTTAATCACAGACTATTAAATTTCTATGGGTGACTGCATAACAACAGGGAGCCATTCCAGCTGTTCATGAGAGAAATTACTCAGAGGATGCAAATAAAATACTGTAGAGAAATCAATATTCATGAAAGCTTGTTCACAGTTTGATTCAGTCTTTTTAATAATAAAAGGAAATCACCTTGTAATCTTAGAGAAAGGGTGTGAGACATATACGATTAGGAGATCTTCATTTCTCAAACTTTATAGGATGACTTTATTACTAATGCATGATGAAGTTCATCCCTTGGGTCTTGTAACAAGAAATGTTTAATTCCAGCAGTAGTGTTTGGGGATTTAGAAACAAACAAAATATACAACTCCATTTGATTGTATCCTAAAACAAACTTAGAAGTGGGAAACTGCCTGGTCATTCCCCAACTTTCCCCGCTTCCCTTCATCTCTTTCAATGACACCATAAAACTGATCAGAATGGAAAGGTACTATGTTCATGATCACATACCTAGATGCTTCTGAATAGAAAGTTTTGTGAAATCATTTTCCAGAATCAGATTGCTTTAGTTGCCTGTCAAACTTGCTACAATAAGAAAAAAAAATCATTCAAAATCGGGTAGCATAATGTGGCTAATAACACATTTGACAGCTGCTACAGAGACTATCTTCCCTCAAGAAACTTGAATAAGACTTATAGCTGTATAAGGCATCAGGTCTCTAGGGCTTAAATTATGTGTCTTAGCAGATGTAGATATTACTTTGCTTTGATTCAAATTTTTAGCTTGGAAAGTATAACATAAAGATGTTATGGGGTGGGGGGGAATCTATCATTTAGCTTACTACATCATGTTAAAGTCAAAGTCTGAAAACTATTGTGTTCACCAATACTTAGCAAATTGTATTGACACATGTGTATTTTTTTTTATCCCAGATGTCTTTATTCTTGTACACATTCCTGCACACAGGAATCCATACCCAAAACAGGGAGTATTTTTGAAAAGATGAGTTTTTTTTTCAAACCAGATTAAAAGTAACAAAGTTGAAGATTGTTTCTGGTATACTTTTGGTATTGAAGAGCTCCCTAAAAGACAAGACAGGTGGTTCCATCCCTGTAATACAAAGGAATATGCATTCAGACCATATATACTTAATTAAAACCAGTATACTTCTTAGGTTGATCCTTGTCCAAAAACATAGAAGATAACATTAGTTCACCAACAAATGACCTCTGTTTCATTGATTCTGAAATACTCCAATCATTCCTCAAGATCACTGATGTAAATGTTCATTTTAATGATTCAGATTTCTACCCCTCTATGCCTTCCCATAATGTGTAACCATTGTTTATCAACTCTTGTAAGTTTTCCAGAAAATGTTTACTTAATGTACTAGGAGACTTGATTGATTTCCCTTGAGAGCCAAAGGATACTAATAGAGTATGTGGGCTATCTATCAGTTATACCTAGCTTCCCCATATGACTAGCCCATCTTACTTTGCTCATATGTTACTGTCATTATGTGCTCATTTTGAAATTATCTTTGTAATGTATTGGCAGCTTGATTACACCCACCATTCTATGACCCTTTGGGTGACATTCATTTTCATTTTTCACAGATGGTGCCATTATTGATTTGTTCAGCAAATATTCCTACTATGTACAAAATGTTAGATGCTGTGGGAATATTAAAAATGCATAAAATGTAGTAATTTCTTTTCAAAAAGAGAACAGACAAAAAGAGTACAAAAAGCTGTAGTACATGCATGACATAAATATTATAAAGTGCTGTGGGACTTCTGTGGCAGGGAAAATAATTTCCAGATGGAGTAATTAATGAAACCATCATGGATATATGAATTGGGCCATGAAAGTTGGGCCAGGTTTCCGGAATGCTTAGGAGGAGGACCAAAATAAACCACGACAACATTCATTAAACTATTTCTAGAAGTTTCTGAAATTGCTTTTAAACCAAAAAGATAAAAAAAAAAACATATATTGCCATAGAGGTTGCAAAAATATCCCTAGAAGGATGAAACTAGGTTTTAGATTCTAATCTGTGCAAAGGGGGGAGGGTGTGATCATGTGAGCTCATTCAAGAAGAAAGGGGAATGTTAGCTCCTTGAGGGCGTTAACTTTCTATCATCTTTCTGCCTATCTGTTTATTTATCAATCTATCAGTCTGTCTGTCTACCTCCTGGTCTGCCTATCATTCAATCTACTTATTCATACATTCACTTATTCACTTACTTATGCATTTATGAATCTATGTATTCATGTTTCTCTCTCTAGCACATAGCTTGGTACACAATAGGAGCCTAATTGATCTGAATTAGACTGTGAATTGAAGTCTTGATAGAATAGTAATATTAGATAATTCAAACCAAAATTCTGCATTTGGATTAATTTTTATATTATTTACTTAGGCAGGATTAAACTTAATGGATGAATTCATAATTTACCATTTTATTTTGCCTATGGAATTCACTTCTTAAAAAATGAGAAGCTTCTCCATTTTACAGACCTAACCATGACCTGTTTAATGAGATCTATGTTCCACTAGTTATTATCATAGGATATAGATATCTATTCAGGAAATTAATTCAGACTTTATTTCTGGTGGATCAACAAATTTTAAAAATGTATTCATTTTAAACTTAAATTGGGGATTTGATCAAGCAACCAAAAAGTGAATGACTAGATGCTATTACCAATTCCCTAAGGCATCTAGTCTCTCAGGAAATTTTATTTTGTAACTGTTTTCATTTCCTTATGTAAATGTGAGTTGTCATTTAGCATACACAATTAGGGTTTATTTCATCAAACCTTGTGCCAATATTAAGCAGACAATAGGCTCTACATGATAATTTTGTGAATAGTATTGGAGATAACAATTTTGTTTACCATAAATGGTTATCTTTTTCATATTTTCTCATAAATAAGTATTGGGCACAGTAATAACTTTATTTATTTATTTATCAATTTAATTAATTTAATTATTTTAAATAATAAACACTATAGGAGATTTAAACAAATATGTAGATACAATTTTTATAAATGTAACTTTGATGTATCTCATTGTTAAATGTAGTATTTTCTTCTCAAAGCAGCTAAAACCACATATGAATGGAAACTTAACTTATTAAGTTGAATATATCACACACACTTTACCATATCCAGGAAAAAAGACAATTATAAAAATTAGCTGGAATGCCTTAACTTAGAAAAAGAGATTTTCTCAAGTTCAAAAACATATTTAATTCAAGGTTTAAAAATAACCATTTGCAGTAGTTGTATAAACATTATGCTAGATTGGGGAAGGATATAGTACTAGACAAGACCTTTTGATAAATCTTTTAACATTGGTCTTTAAAGTAGAAATATGGTCAACTGTAGAGACACTGAATAAGTGTGTATGTGTATGTGTGTGTGTGTGTGTGTATGGTGGGGGAGAGTTGCTTTTCTTGGATGAATTCTCTTCCCTCTTTAATGTTTATTATCAACAATAGGAGGGAAGAATGATGGGTCATATCTCATATTCTTCTACCCATTGCCCATTTGCAGTATGACTACACAACCTCTTAAGCATTTCTTCTTCCTGAGTCAAATCTCTCTTCTATTCAATTAATTTTATACACAACAGGCAAAATGATTTTGCTAAAACATATTTCTGACCATAGTGGAAACCCCTCCTTCCCACACACACCATACTCATAAACTCTATTTTCCCTTTTTGATTCTCAAATTAAACATAAATTTCTCATTCCAGAGTTTTCAGCCTTTTACAACCTAGACCTGTCTCTAGTATTATTTATACATTTATGTGTATAAATACAAACATACATACATGCCTACATACATACATACTTATGCTATCGCTACTGCTACTACTGCTACTACTGCTACTACTACTACCATTACTACTACTACCACTACTACTACTACTACTATTACTACTACTACCACTACTACTACTATTACTATTACTATTACTACAAATAAAGTATCATCCATCATCTTCCTGAACTGTATACTCCTATACTCCTTGCTGTTCCTCACACTCATGCAACAACACAACAAGAATATCTGAGTATGAATAGGAAATTAAGGCACAAATGCCATCATTAAGCAAGACCATCTAAAGAAAGAGGAAAGGATAAGTTGAAATTAGGGACAATTAGGTAGAAACAAAAAGACACAATTTTTTTTTAATGGATTGACCCATACCTGACAACTGACTTTCCCTGTAGTCTTAGTGACAGGTAGATTGTCAAAATGCAGCGTAGTGTTGAAAATGTGTTTCTTGGTATCTAAATAAAAAAAATATATAATACTTAATAATTACATCTAGAATTTATATAGCACTTTGTTTTGTAAAGCACACATATTTCATAAATATTACCTCATTTTATCCTCATAGCAACCCTGAGTTGTAGGAGCTATTATCATATCCATTTTATAGATAAGAAAACTAAGGTAGACATGATGTTAAGTGACTTGTCCAGAGTTACACAGTTAGTAGGTTTCTAAGACAGTTGAACACAAATCTTCCTGACTCTAAGTCTAATGCTTTATCCACTGGGCTACCTAGCAGCTACTATTTAATATGCAGATTAACATTGGTGTCTTATTTTGTCCATATACCAGACACTCATGTGTCATATACACTACATGATATATTCTAAGAGAGAAGTGGGAATGACACTGTATGGTAGAATGGAGTCTCCCTAACTAATTCGTCCTGTTTTAACATTTTGTTAAAGTTTATGTGTGGATAGTTTAGTGACTATATAGATTATTTTATCTAGTTTTAACTAAGATAATCCTTACCAAATGAACAGTGGTTTTAAAAGATTCCTGCAAAGAAGCCAGAGTTTAAAGATGAAATGAATAATGTGAGTGCAAGCAAAAAAGAAAAAAAAACAAGCAAATGACTGACCTGATGCTTCTCATAGTACCACTATTCAATCTTCATTAACCACATAAAAAAATAAAAATAATGACAATCTAATCACATCTGACTCCCAAGGTTAATTGATGTCAGTTTGCCAAGTAGCAAGGAAGAAGGAAATAGGAGGATGTGGAGAAGAGATGTATTCACCAGTTCCCTAAAGAAATGACAGAGAAACTGCAGAATTGCATTTACACAGTCGGCTTCTTATGTTTTTTTCAGTGAGCTAGACAAGTCTTCTATTGTTCATGGTTATAAAAAAATTTGAGGTAGAAATGTCTTTCATTTTTGATTTACGGGCATCTGGCCACTAGCTCTGTCTTATGTCCTTTCTCCCTCGCTTCCCATTTGCTTTCTGTATAGCTAAAAAGTTCCCTTGTCCTTGTAAACTTTGGCCTCCTTTGATCCTTCAGGCCCTCCTATCATCAGGGTAAAAACACAATGACCATAAATCCCTTACTAATAATGGGCTATATACTTTTGCTAACAAATAAAATATTTTCAAAATATTTTTGATCTTTAGTTTATAATTTTTAAATTTCTATTTTGTGTAAGTTTCACAATCTATATAAGTACATTAGCAGGTGTATATACTTTATACATAAGTAAATATGGATAAATTAGAGATGTATGCTCATTTTTTGAAGTAATAGGTTTCATGATAATTATATATACATATGTATACATGTATATATATATAGAGAGAGAGAAAGAGATAAACAGAGAGACACAGAGAGACAAAGACAGAGAGACAGAGACAGAGACAAGACAGAGAGAGAGAGAGAGAGAGAAGCTTTATATTATATTGGTGCTACAGGCTGGTTAGGACCCACCTTGCCAAAGGGAAACATAATATATAGATAATGACAACTAGAATGAGTGATG
Organism: Vombatus ursinus; assembly: GCF_900497805.2. Taxonomy (NCBI): domain Eukaryota; kingdom Metazoa; phylum Chordata; class Mammalia; order Diprotodontia; family Vombatidae; genus Vombatus; species Vombatus ursinus. The sequence goes on from NW_020954585.1 coordinate 14,784,648, forward strand.
AACATCCATGAATCTATCTGACTTCAAAATAATTCTGACAATCTCTGCATTTCACCTTAATAAAACCAAGCATGGAAGGAAAATTTTATACTTTGTATTTTAGGCACAAATCTAGCAAAAACTTTTAAAAATTTATTTAGATTATTCTAATTTAAATATTTCTACTTAGAAAGAAAAACTGAAAAAAATGCAGTTACGTGATATTTCTCTGAGAAATCATTTTTGAGTTACAAGTTTTGAAATTCTTAAATAATACACAAGATTCAAAAATAAAATTAAAAGTAGTTCTACACTCTGGGTAAAGTTTAATTAAAATTTTGCTTTATCAACTAGAAAAAGTTACTTAACTTTTAGCATTCCCTTGGAGAATTGTTTTCCTAAAAGTATTCAATACCTCTTTGATGACTTCTTTCAAAGATTCTCTTTGTCATGGTCGAAGGTGAACTTAAAGAGTTATTTTAATTAAACAAAATAATCGAAGATTTTTTCCCCCTGTCTTAATCTGGTCATTACCCGAATCCTGTCAAAGCCTACAGAAAGCCTTCTACTCCTAATTGAATCAATTGCATGGTTCCTTGTCCTCCCCATGTTATTTCACTGATTAGTTCATTCCTGGACTGATCAGAAGAGAAGGGCCTAGAGCTGGGTTAAAAACTTATTAAGCATTTGATAAGAAAAATGTAAAACAGTTCAATGCAGATCATTGTTTTAGAATGGCTCGTTAAAAAAGGGAGATTCAGATTTCTTTTTTAGTTTAGCCCAAAGGCTTCAAACTAGGATACTTTTAAAATGTATTCTTGATATTTCTACAGGAGGATATGGGGCAGGAGAAGGTGGCTCATCTAGTTCCCCACAAGCCTGGTGCATTTATAAGATGCTTCAGTTCCTTTTAATTAACCTAATGTAAAATCATATAGAACTTAGAATCTGTGAACCAGCCAGTGGTCAGGCTACTTCTGGCGATGTGAACTTGTTGGAACAGTTCCATAAGTAGCTTTATTTCCATGATCTAAAGATGGGGACTTATATAACAATTAAGCAAATGCATACAATATTTTCTTTTCCCTATCCTTTATGTGTGAGCATATCCACATGATAGGTATATCATTCAATTTACCCTGATTTTACATCAAATTAGTATAAGCTTTTGACTATATTTCTTGAAATATTGAACTTGCATACACATCACAGAGGGAACTATTTGACTTGCAAATACAGAGAATGTCTAACGATAAGGGGCTGGAGCTAACTTTTCCTACAGAGCTGAAGGCAAAGGATGAGTATTTTTTCTCATTATAGTACATTCTTTGGATTTATATAGCTTCTGCAAAACCCATTTAACTTGACCTCTTTTAGGAAATGAGAATTTTTTTCTCCAACAATCTAACCAGTGAAAGGGATCCATCCTGTCTGATTTGAGTGAGGCCAAACTGAGAAAAAAGATTTACACAATTAAAACACAGGCATCTAGTTGATTTGGGAAATATAGATAACCAATCAGGCTATTTTGAAAAACAGACAATTTTTTTTCACTTTGGCTAAAATGATTTTTTTCTTTCATAGTCACAGTGAGATTTATTCAACTAGAAGCACTTGAGTAGGGATATTTCTCAATTATAAGGCAGTTTTACCACCAAGAAAGGGCTCTGGTTTCATTAGAAGCAAGTTTGGTCCTGAGGCTCCAGTGTCAAGAGATACCTTTTGGCTCCCACCTTAGAGATTTTACTGTAAATTAACCTCCAAAAATAAAAGAGGTTAAGTGTGTGTCTGCATTTCACCAAATGTGTGAAATAGGGCCTCCAACTCCTTCACAAATAATGAATATGTTGTATATGTATAAGGTATATGACAGGCTATATTTTTGCCACCACAGAAAATGTGTAAGACACAAAAGACTTGCAGAAGATCATGAACAAATACAGAAGTGAATACAACTCAATAGTAGCCCATTAGACTCATCTCAGAAGGTAAAGACACTTTGGAAGTGACTGAGAAAGACAAAACAAAATAACCTACCTCCACTGTCTAAGAAATAACAATAAGAAAAGGGTTGGCAAGATCTAGATCTCCAGCACTATAGCCTTTGTATCCCTCCTGTAATGCTCCCATGACTTAACTCCATTCCTCCAGCTGAAGGAGGCACATTTAATATTCCATTTCCTTTTCCAAGAACTGGATGAAGAAATCTCCCTTAGGATGTTGGTACTTGAACTTTTGAACTTGGGTATTTTTGAAAATACCTCCTAAGGTAACCTCCTAAGCTAAAGCTGGCCATTATCTGGAACTCCAGTCTCTGACCAATGCTCAGAAAAGAAATTGGTTGGACAGAAGAAAGCCAATAGGAGTGGAGATACAGGAACACATGTCTGAGGCATAGCATATACTCTACAAATCATTATTATTGCTTTTGGAGGGAGGGAAGGAGAAAGCCCCTCATTTTCCTTAATGTATTTAAGTGTAGAAATCTAAGGGCATGAAAGTAGGCAGAAAAGAGACTGAGACATATCACAGCTTGCTTTTATGGCCAGGAATAGTCTTAAATATGTAAGGATCATATATAGAAGAGTGCGTCTTCAGATGAGACTGTATTCAACTCCCCAACTCATTTACCAATTATCACAGAGGCAGCTCTACTCACTAGGAACAAATGCAGGAGATTCCTATGCCATGTCAGCAAGGTTCTGGGGCATAAATCTGTCTTAATTGGAGGTGCATTTCAGACAAAGATGCATTTCCTACAAACTCATCAAATTGATTTTGGAAATTCTTCAAATTGATCATGGTAAGAAGAATACTGCCATACCCAGAAGGGAAAAAAATGAATGTTATGCATTCTGATTGTTTATTTTAATCATTTCCTCTGAAAAGATCAACAGAGTTGCAATTACCAAGACAAGTCACTTCTTTTCTTTAACAGTGCTCTCTCTATACATGGCAGGTACTTAATAAGTATTTGCTGAACTGAATTAGTTGAATTGCCTAATTAATTTAGGAAGAAAATGAAGCATTTTACCTTGTGTTCAGCAACAGATAGTTGTCTTTACAGAATAAACTCACCAGATAACTGCTGATTCTCCATTTCACTTTGTAGTATAAAAGTTCAGCATCACTTTCACATGGAAAAAAAAAGTGTCCAACAAAATTCTCTTCACTACAATCTTCTCCAAAAGAGGAAACTGACCAAAAAAACATAAGATTTGGAGTTAGATCAAATAAAAATATGTAAAATAATTTATAAACCTTAAAGCCCTATTTAAATACCAGCTATTATTATTAGAAATATGGGAATGAAGAGATTCAGCCAAGATTTCTCAAAGTACTCATACAATATTGAATCAACTTTTCAAGTACACAAACACACTTGTGTGTGTGTGTACAAATATACATATGTGTGTATATGTGTGTGTGTATTGCTTTGTTTGTATCAGGATCAGAAAGATCTAGAATCCTATAAAAGCTCCTTATGAGATTTATGATTATTCAAAAGAGTTTGGCCTAGAAAAGGGCAATGAGTTTTAAGAATGCTTATTGGCTAGACTATAATATGGATCTGGAGATAATAAAAAATTGAGTTGGGCAGCAATACATATACTTTGGAAAGACACTGTAGATAGGCATTGAGCTCTAATTAAATGGGAAAAAAGAATAGGTTGATTACATTTGGGAATTTGGACAGTACTTTCAATGAACACAAGCTGTTCCCTGAAATGAATCCTTGTCTTTTTTAACTCTAATGTCCTTCCAATGATGCTATGTAATTGATAGTAAGGGAATACCACAATGTCTCAAGAATCCAAATTGTGGGTGATCCAAAGGGCAGCAGAGTATTAGATAAGCTACTGACTTATTGAAAATGAATCATAGATAAGAAGGGGCATAAAAAAATCTCACTTTATAAACACACTATTTGAAAAGTATGTACTTTAGTTAAACAGGAAGTACAAGCGGTAATAGATAGCTCATATGCTTCATTGCTAAACAATGTTAAAGTCATGGAGGATGACCTCCAATATCATTAGGTGGATTTATGAGAATATGTGAATCAAAGTCAAACAGAATGCCATGGTATTTGGTTATTTTTCCACATGGTTCTAAACTCACTTAATTTCAAGTGATATTGAGTATAAAAATAATGAGCAATGGACATGGAACTGGCAAACAATAAATATTATATTATTGTCATTCTTAGTGGTAGGGGTGATGGCAGTGGTTGTTTGGCTTTTCCAATGAGAAATTCTTGAACAGTTCTTACCTTATATGAAATGAGGGATTTGCTCTATGGAACTGAATAAGTAAAACATTCTCATTGCAATTCATGCATCTCAACCGTATGTTTTAATCCTTAAATTCCCTCCCCAAAGCATTGATAGCTGTTGAGTCTTGACAAATAAAATGTGATTTTTTAAGACCAAAATCTTAAAACCACTTTTTAAAAAATTCTCATCTTAAAAAAATAGACAGGAAAAAAGTTTTCCTTAAGGACATTCATTTGCTTCTCAAGAGAAGAGAGTCCTACTATTGCCCAAAAGCCTAGGCAATGATTTTGCGATAGACAACAGATAAGTATGAGTTTTTGGGGCATAGAGTTGAGGGAAAAGCTAGTAGCAAAAATTGACAGCTGTGCTTAGGTTGGAGCTGAGTCATCAAGGAGTATGAACATCATGAAAATGGAGAGGAGAATAAATGTTAAAATGCAAAGGTTCACTCCAGTATTTCCCAGAGCATATCTCCTTTTCACAACACACCTACATCAAAGTTAGACTCCAAACATTTTGAGGTTCATCTATCACAACCTCAATGACTAAAATGCCAAGAAAACATAAAAGTTTCTGAACAATTGAAAACTTAGAGAACTTTAGTTAAAATAATTGAACTCAAGCCTACACAAAAATCAATGTTTTACTAACAGTAAAGGCTGTTTAACAATAAACATTGATTTTATGCCGCTTTTTTTTATGCAATCCATCCCCATATGGTCAGTCAAGGCTAACACTGATTTTCTTATATATAATGTAATAGAATGTGCTGTTTTATTTTAGATGAATAAGAATCTTATACCATTTGAAGACTGACATATAATAGATGGTCAGCTTCCTGCCTGCCCCACATCACAAAGCTATCAATTATTTTTTTATTATCATCATGCATTGATTATAACTGGAAATTGTATGAGGCAATATATCATTTGACATTTTAGCATAAACATACACACATGCACATCTATATAACCACTATGTAATATCAAAATCTGTATGTGTGTAGATGCATATACACTCTGCATCTATCATATACATAGATATATTATTTTTGACTATCTATATTAAGTAATATTTATATAGTATTTACATGTCAGGCACTATGTTAAACACTTTATACTTATTATCTCATTTGATCTTACAACAATACTGGGAGACAAGTACTTTTGTTATCTTCTTTTTATAAACATGAGAACTGAGACAAACAGATTAATTTATTTGCCCAGTTTCACAAAACTAGTGTGAGGCAGTATTTAAACACAGATGTTTCTGTTTCCATTCTTGGCATTCTTATCTATTGTACCCCTTAAATGTTCCTTTATGTATTTATGTCTCTATATACCCTTATGTGATAACATGTAGATAGATGTAAATAATTAGACTCAATGTATTTAACCCTGTCAAAGAGAATCGAATACTTGGTCTTCTGGTCTATTTCTCAAAGAACTTAGCTGTTCTTCACTATCTTAGCTTTTCTTCATAATGCTGTAAAAATTCTTATTCGTGTATGAATACCTATGAAATGTTTTAATGTTTTTGTTTTTGCAAACAAATAGATCTGCATGTTAGTCAAATGGCCCTTGCTGGAAATGTTATGGTTGAATCCAAATAGCTGTCAAAAAATAATTTAACTTTCACACAGTTTACTAATATTTCAGCATATCAGATTTTTACATTTCCTAATTTTTAAAACATTTTATTTAAAGTTTTAAGTTTCAAATTCAATTCCTCCCTCTTCTCCCCCTTCCTTGAGATGGTGAGCAATCAGATATAGGTCATACATGTGCAATTATATAAAAAATTTGCCATAGTCATTTTGTAGACTCAAATAAAAGTAAAAAAAGAAAGAAAGTGAAAATGGCATGCTTCAGTCTATATTCAATCAATATCAATTCTTTCTCTGGAGTCTCTGGAGTCATCATTAATCCTAGGGTACTGTCTTGGATCATTGTATTGCTGCAAATAGCTAAGTCATTCACAGTTCTTCATTGAGCAATATTGTTACTGTGTGCAACGTCCTCCTGGTTCTGTTCACTTCACTGTGCATCACTTCATGTAAGTCTAATCAAGTTGTTTTTTTCTGAAATCAACCTGTTTGTTATTTTTATAGCACAATGATATTCCATTAAAATCACATAGTACAGTTTGTTTAGCCATTCCCCAATTCATGGGCATCCCCTCAATTTCCAATTCTTAGCCCCCACAAAAAAATTGCTATACATGTTTTTTTTTTTTTGACTAGGAATGGGGTTAAGTGACAAACAGATAGTAAGGAGAGGAGTTCACTTTTTTTTATTTTGGGTGAGGCAATCTGGTTTGTGACTTGCCCAGCATCATGCAGCTACTAAGTGACAAGGGTCTAAGGTTGGATTTGAACTCAGGTCCTCCTGGCTCCAACACCAGAGCTCTACCCACTGTGCCACCTAGTTGCCCCTGCTAAAAATATTTTTTGTACAAATAGGTCATTTTCCCTTTCTTTGGATGTCTTAGGGATATATAACTAGCAGTGGTATTGCTAGATCAAAGGGTATACGCAGTTTCATAATAATGGTTGAATCAGTTTACAATTCCCAAAAAACCAGTGCATTAGTGTCCTGGTTTTCCCAATCTCCTCCAACATCCAACATTTTTCTTTTTGTCATATTAGCCACTCTGATACATGTGAGGTGGTACCTCAAAGTTGTTTTAATTTGCATTCCTCTAATCAATAGAGAATTAAAGCATTTTTTTAAAATGTGACTTTAGATAGCTTTGATTTCTTCCTCTGAAAACTGCCTATTAGTATCTTTTGACCATTTATCAATTGAGGAATCCTTTGTATTTTCATAAATTTGACTCAGTTCTCTATGTATTGGAAAAACAAGGCCTTTATCAGAGATACTTATTTCAAAATTTACCCCACTTTTCTGCTGTTTTTTTTATAATTTTGATTGTATTGGTTTTATTTGTGCAAAAACTTTTTTAATTTTATATGATCAAAATTATCTATTTTACATTTTGTAATGCTCACTAAATCTTCTTTGGTTCTAAATTCTTACTGTATCAATAAATCTGGCAGATAATCTATGATGATTGAGGTAGGTTTATTTTTTACCCTGCAACTTTCCTAAAGTTGTTAATAATTTTGGGTAATGTTTAAGTTGATTTTCTAGGTATACTATCATATCATTCTAAGCATACTATCATATCATTTACAAATTGTGATAGTTTTGTTTGCTTGTTGCCTAATTTTATTCCTTCAATTTCTTTTTTTTTGTCTTATTGTTATAGCTAACATGTCTGATACAATATTAAATAATAGAGGTGATAATGAGCATCCTTGCTTCAATCCTAATTGTATAGGGAAGGTTTCTAGTTTACAGATAATGCTTGCTGATGGTTTTAGCTAAACATTGCTTATCATTTTAATGTAAGTTCCATTTGTTCCTATGCTATTTGGTTTTTTTTTTAATAGGCATGGGTATTGTATTTTGTCAAAGACTTTTGCTGAATCAATTGAGATAATCATATGATTTCTGTTAGTTTTGTCATTAATATGGTCAAGTATGCTGATAGTTTTCTTAATATTAAACCAGTCCTGCATTCCTGGTATAAATCCTGCCTTGTTATACTATATGATTCTTGTGATATATTACTGTAATCTCTTTGCTAGCATTTTATTGGAATTTTTGCATCAATATTTATTAGGGAAATTGATCTGTAATTGTCTTCCTCTATCATAGCTCTTCTTCACTTGGGTTTCAGCACTATATTTGTTTTGCAAAAGGAATTTAGTAGTACTCCTTTTTAACCTATTTTTCTAAATAGTTTATATAGTTTTGGAATTAATTGTTCTTTATATGTTTGGTAGAATTTGCTTTTGGATACAGCTGCTCCTGGGGATTGTATCTTTGGAAGTTAATAGATGGCTTGTTCAATTTCTTTTTCTAAGATTTAGTTATTTAAATATTTTATTTCTTCTTATGCTAATCTGGGTAATTTATATTTTTGTAGATATTCATCCATTGCATTTAGATTGTCAAATTCATTGCCATAAAATTGGGCAAAATAGCTCCTAACAATTGTCTTAATTTCCTCTTCATTGGTGGTGAATTCATCCCTTTCATTTTTGATACTAGTAATTTGTCTTTTTCTTTCATTTTTTGATCAAATTTACTAATGGTTTATCAATTTTATTGTTTTATTGTTTTTTTAATAACACCAGCTTTTACTTTTATTTTATAGTTTAATGGTTTTCTTTCAATTGTATTAATCTTTCCTTTGGTTTCCTTAATTTCTAATTTGGTGTTTAATTAAAATTTTTTAATTTGTTCTTTTTTTGTTTTTGTTTAGTTGCATGCCCAATTCATTAATCTGTTTTTCTCCCTTTTTTTAATTGATGTAAGCAATTATAGAAAAAAAATTTTCCCCCAAGTAACATTTTGGTTGCATTACATAAGTATTGGTATGTTGTCTCATCATTTTCTTTAATGGAATTATTGATTGTTTCTATGATTAGTTATTTGACTCACTTGATTTTTAGTATTAGATTATTTGATTTCCAATTAATTTTTAATCTCTCTTTCCATTTTCTGTCATTGATTGTGATTTTTATTTCATTATGATCTAAAAAGGATGCATTTACTCTTTCTGCTTTTCTGCATTTAGTTCTGAGGTTTTTATGTAATAATACATGGTTAATTTTTGTATTGGTGCAATGTACTGCTGAGAAAAAGGTACATTCCTTTATATTCCTATTCAATTTTCTTCCAAGGTCTAACACATCTAACTTTTCACCTCCTTAACTTCTTTCTTGTTTATTTTATTTCATTTTATTTTTTGATTTGATATATCTAGTTCTGAGAGAGGAAAGTTCAGATTCCTCTACTAGTCTAGTATTATCTATTTCCCCTGAAAGATTGTATTCAGTTTTGATGAGTAGGTGATTCTTGGTTGTAACCCTAACTCCTTTGCATTTTGCTATATCGTGTTCCAAGCACTCTAGTTCTTTAATGTGGGAGCTGCACAATCTTGCATAAATCTGTAGCTCCATGATATTTAAATTACCTCTTTTTGCCTTCTGGCATTACTTTCTCCTTGATCAGTGAGCTGTGGAATTTGGTTGATATTCCTGGGAGTTTTTTTTTTTTCTAATTTACATTTGTATTTTATTTTTTTATTTTTTTCTTTTCTTTTTTTTTTCTTTTTAGTTTTCAACATTTACTTCCACAAGATTTTGAGTTCCAAATTTTCACCCCATCTCACCCCTCCCCCCACCCCAAGAGGGCATGCATTCTGAATACCATTTCCCCTAGTCTGCTTTCCCTGCTATCTCTCCCCCCCTTCCCCTTCTATTTTCCTGTAGGGCAGGATAGATTTCTGTACCCCATTTCCTGTATTTCTTATTTCTCACTTGCATGTAAAAACTTTTTTTTTAAATATGTGCTTTTAAAACTTTAGGTTCCAAATTTTCTCCCTTTCTCCCTCCCCACCCACCTTCATTGAAAAGGCAAGCTATACATGTGCAGTTATGCAAAACACTTCTATAGTAGATGTGCCTGTGAAAAACTAACTCTGTTTCCCTTAATCCTATCCCACCCCCCCATTTATTCTATTCTTTCTTTTGACTCTGTCCCTCCTCAGAAGTATTTGCTTCTGATTACCCCTTTCCCAATCTGCACTCCTCTCTATCATTCTCCTACTCTCTTGTCCCCTTCCTCTCCTATTTTCCTGCAGGGTAATATAGATTTCCATACCCAATTGAGGGTGTATGTTATTTCCTCCTTAAGTCAAATACTATGAGAAGAAGATTCACTCATTCCCTCTCACCTTTCCCTGTTTCCCCTCCATTGTAATAACCTTTTCTTTTCTGTCTTTTTCTTTGGTGAGATAATTTACCCCATTCTAACTTCCCCTTTCTCCTTCTCCTAGTATAATCCTCTCTCACCTCTTAATTTTATTCTCCAGATATGACCCTTTCATCTTCAGCTCACCCTGTGCACTCTATCTAGCTATCTAGCTATCTAGCTATCTACATAAATATAATTTTTCCCCTCTAACTACCCTAATACTGACAAAGGTCTCATAACTTACAAATATCATCTTTCTATGCAGGAATGTAAACAGTTCAACTTTAATAAGTCTCTTATGATTTCTCTTTCCTGTTTACCTCTTCATGTTCCACTTGAGTCTTGTAATGGAAAGTCAAATTTTCTATTCAACTCTTGTCTTTTCATCAAGAATACTTGAAAGTCCTCTATTTCACTGAATGACTATTTTTTCCCCTGAAGAATTATACTCAGTTTTGCTAGGTAGGTGATTCTTGGTTGTAATCCTATCTCCTTTGCCCTCTGCAATATTATATTCCATGCCCTGAGGTCCCTTAATGTAGAAGTTGCAAAACTTTGTGTTATTCTGATTCTGTTGCCACAATACTTGAATTGTTTCTTTCTGGCTGCTTGTAATATTTTCTCCTTGACCTGGGAACTCTGGAATTTGACTACAATATTCCTAGGAGTTTTCCTTTGGGGATCTCTTTCAGGAGGAGATTGGTGGATTCATTCAATTTCTATTTTGCCCTCTGGTTCTAAAATATCAGGGCAGTTTTCCTTGATCATTTCTTGAAAGATGACGTCTAGGCTCTTTTTTTGATCATGGCTTTCAGATAGTCCAATAATTTTTAAATTATGTCTCCTGGATCTATTTTCCAGGTCAGTTGTTTTTCCAATGAGATATTTCACATTGTTTTCTAATTTTTCATTCTTTTGGATTTGTTTGACAGCATCTTGATTTCTCATAAAGTCACTAGCTTCCAATTGCTCTATTCTAATTTTTAAGGAAGTATTTTCTTCAGAAATCTTTTGGATTTCCTTTTCCCAATTTTGTCCAATTTTGCTCTTTAGGGCATTCTTCTCTTCATTGGCTTTTTGGATCTTTTTTGCCATTTGGGGTAGGCTATTTTTTAAGGTGTTATTTTCTTCAGTATCTTTTTGGGTCTCCTTTAGCAAGCTGTTACCTTGCTTTTCATGATTTTCTTGCATCACTCTCATTTCTCTTCCCAGTTTTTCTTCTATTTCTCTTACTTGCTTCTCAAAATCCCTTTTGAGCTCTTCCAAGGCCTGGGACTGACTCATATTTTTCTTGGAAGTTTTGGATGTAGGAGTTTTGACCTTGTTTTCTTCTTCTGGTTGTATGTTTTGATCTTCTTTGTCACCAAAGTTAAATAATATAGTCTGACTCTTTTTGCAATGCTTGCTCATGATCCCAACCAATTACTTGAGTTTTAAACTCTTTGTTAAGGTAAGAGTCTCCTTCCATTGTGGAGAATGTACTGTCCCAAGCTTCGGGGGTTTGTACAGCTATTTTCAGAGATACTTTTAGGGACATGAAAAGTGTCAGTTCTTCCAAGGTGCTATGATAAGGGGCGAGGTGTTTACTCTCCACCTCCACAACAAGCTCCATCATGCCAGTGCTTCTCCTCACCAGCACTCTTCCTTGTCCCAGGACTGCCCCTCAGAACTGTGCCTCAGATCCAAGCACACGCAAAGCAATAGATTTCTGCCTCAGCCCTGGCAAAGAGATCCTTGCAATCCCCCTCTGATCAGCCACTCGATTCCCCCTCGGTCTGTGGTCCAGAAGCTCAGAACACAGCCACTGCCCTGAGGGCATGCTCTGGACTTGTGGCTGAGACCTAGCTTCTTCTCTCACCGCAGTCACAGACTTTTCCCACTGACCTTCTAGGTTGTCTTTGGCATTCATGGGTTCAGAAGTCTGGAAACCACCACAGCTCCCTGAGATTCAGTCCTCTGAGGCCTGCTCCAGGGTCTCTGTGGCCTGTGCGCCTGCTTCCAAACTGCCCTCCTTTCCCAGCCCAGGGCAATATACCTTTCTGATCAGCCATGCAGGTTGTCTTGGGCTGGAAATTTGATTTACTCTTTTTTTGTGGGTTCTGCTGCTTTAGAATTTGTTTACAGCCATTTTTTATAGGTATTTGGAGGGGTTTGGGGGAGAGCTCTAGCAAATCATTGCTTTCCCTCCACCATCCTGGCTCCACCCCCTCCTGGGAGTTTTTATCATGGATTTTAAGTAGTCCAATAATTCTTATATTATCTCTACTGGATCTATTTTTGAGGTCAGTTGTTTTTCCACCGAGAAATTTCACATTTTCTTCTATTTTGTTTTTACTTTTTTCAATTTGTTTTATCATATCTTGATTTCTCATACAGTCATTAGTTTCCACTAGTTCAATTCTAATTTTTAAGGTATTATTTTCTTCAGTGAGCTTTTGTATTTCTTTTTCCATTTAGCCAAATCTATTTGAAGAGATTTTCTTCAGAAAATTTTTGTATATCTTCTGCCATGCTAGTGACTTTTTTTTTCATGATTTTCTTGCATTACTCTCATTTCTTTACCCAATTTTTTTTTCTTCTTCTCTAATTTGCTTTATAAAATCCTTTTAAAGATCTTTCAGGAATTCCTTTCGAGCCTGAGACCAAACTGTCTTTTTTTTTTCTTTCAGGCTTCACATGTAGCTATTTTGACACTATCCTCTTCTAAGTTTATGCCTTAATCCTCCCTATAACTTTCTATAGTAATTTTCTATTCTCAATCTCTTTTTTTTTTTTTTTGCTCATATTTTGGTCTTTTTTGTGACTTGGTGTTTTTACGTGAAAGTTGGACTCTGCTTCTGCACTGTCCCAAGCTTTTTGTTTTGGGGCACTGGCTCTTATTTCTGGCTTTCACTGGGCTGCAGGACTTAGCTGCTTGCTTTCTCTGGAGGGTAAGCTTCTTTTTTGGCTTATACTTATATATCCTAGTGTAGTGGGGCCTCCCCTGGGTGTGTTGCTTAGCTGCTGGTCTGAACCAGAAGTGGGGTCCTGCTGCTGGGTTGCTATGGAAACAGGGCCTCCCTGCTAACAGGACCCAAGGGAAGCGTTTCAGTGTTGGCCAACCCTGGGGTGGGGTTTTACTACTGTTTAGCAATGGGGTCAAGGCCTTTTTCGTGGCTTGTGTTGGGGATAGGGTTGCTGGAGTGGCACAGACTGCTCATTTGCCTAGGAAGCTTCTGGTTTACAGGATGGCAGGGTCTTCCTGGTGGATTACCCCAGCCTTGGAGCCTTGGTGCAGGCCCCCTGCCATGAGGTTGGCTGCTGCTGCCACTGCTCTTAGACCTCACTCCCCTTCCTCCCCAGTGAGATAGACCTTTCCTACCCTCCTGATAAGCTGTAATCCCTCCTCCTCAATCAATTCTGAGGCAGTTTTCTAGTTATTTGGAAGGGCTTCAGATGGTTTATTTCTACTTACACTGATGAAATCCTAATAAAGCTGTTCCCAGTCCCAATATTCTAACTTCCTTATGGGCATCACTGAACAGCAGGTATATCCATGAGATGGAATCCTAGCTACTGCCTCTAACTAGCTACTGCCCCCAGACCAATAATCATATATTTCACAGAAACAGCAGGTGTGTCCTTGCACTCAACCACAACCACATTCATCTAGTCTCAGACAAAAATCACAGTACCCATACAATCAGAAAGCAGCACCACCAGGATGTCTGAGCAGGATGTGAATCCCAAAACAAAGGAATGGACTTTCCTTGAGTAGTCATCTGAGCAGTAATAACAAAATCTGTCCTTTATGTGAATTTTATGAGGTAGAGTGGCTTATGATAATATCATTTTCACATAAACATGCCCCCCAATGGGTTTTTCTGCATGCATTGTGGGTAACTGCATTCACAGTTCCATCAAAGCTGTTGATCCCTCCCCTATTGCCTAATCCCTTAACAAACACCTCCTATATTTCAATATTCATATATTCTGTAATGATGTAACTGCATCTTTTTCCCTATAAAAATCTCTGTCTTCCTTTCACTAAGCTGCTAGTTCCTTGTTAGATCTCCTTCTGCTTCCTGAGATAAGTTACTCTCAATAAATGCCTTTGCTTGGACTGGAGATAGTCTGAGTCTGTGAATTCTTTCAAGATGACCCCACAACACGCAATGAAACTGCATAACACCATCTTGGCACTGGAAGTCTCCAAATTTTACAAATTACACACACTTACCCACATATCATATATACATATGCATATATAATGTATAATATATATATTATATGCACACTATATTTGCATATACATATATATCATAAAACTAAATATGTATAATTCTATTTAATCTATTGTTTTCCTCTTTCCATGTGAATTTATGAAGAATATTAAACCATTAAAGCTCAAATGCAACCAAGGATTTAGAGCCAAAAGGGGCTTTAGAAATCAGCTAGTCCTTAGGGATGAAATGTCTTGCTCAAATTGACAAAGCTTTGGGTGATAGGATGGAGATTCAAATTTGGGTTGATATTCAAATGTAGATCTTTCCACTCCCAAAATAGAGACTTTCATCTGTCCTAAGAATAATTCATAGATCTAATTTCTGTTGAAAAACTATTTAAAATTACTTCTAGGAAATGATGTAATGATTCAGATATTCAGCTTTGCTCAAGGTCATTATGCTTTAAAAAAATTGAGTCTGGGTCTTCTTACGTTGCACAGGCTGGAAGTACAGTCACCATTCATAGGTTCAATCTCACTATTGATTGACATAGAAACTTTGATTAGACTAATTTTCTTTATTTCAGCTAAAGCCTAATAGATTCTGTTCCAGCCCCTTATTTTTACTCTGTGTGTCTCTCTGTGTAAAGTATGTTTCTTAAAAACAAAATATTGTTGGATTCTGGTTTTTAATCTAATCTATCTGCTTTTATGGGTGAGTTCTTCCCATTTATATACATAGTTATAATTATAAACTGTATATTTTCTTCTAACCTATTTTCCTACATTCCTTCTTCTCTCTGTCTTTTAACTGACCCTTAAAGTATGTTTTGCTTCTGACCACTGACTCCTTTAATCTGCCCGCCCTTCTATTAGACTCCTTGTCTTATCCACTCCCCCTCCCACCTTTCTGTTGGGTAAAACAGATTTCTTTACCTGAGTGGGGATATTATTCCATCTTTGAGTCAATTCTGACAAGAGTAAGGTTCAAGTGTTGCTCACCATTCACCATCTTCCTTTTTACTGTAAAGGTTCTTCCTTTTGTGCCTGTATTAGGTGGGATAATTTTCCCCATTCACCCACTCCCTTCACCCTTCTCCTGGTGCATCTTTCTTTCTCAACCCTTAATTTTATATTAAAAAAAATCATTCCATCATAGACAACTCACACTTGTGTCCTGTGTCTATGTATAAAGTTCATAACTTCCATAATAATGATAAGGCTTTTTAGGAGTTACAAACATCGTCTTCCCACGTAGGAATATAAACAATTTCACCCACTGAATTCCTTATGATTTCTCTTTCTTATTTACCTTTTTATTCTTCTCTTGGGTCTTGTATTTGAAAGTCAAATTTTCTAATCAAGTCTGGTCTTTTTATCAGGAATGCTTGAAAGTCCTCTTTTTCATTAACTGTCTTCACCCTCCAGGCCCCTGCCTGGAAGCATTATATCCAGTTTTTCTGGATAGGTTATTCTTAGTCATAATGCCAGTTACTTTGACTTCCAGAATATCATATTCCAAGCAGTTCTATCCTTTAGTGTTGAAGGTATTAAATTTTGTGTTATCCTTTTTTAAAAATTAATTTATTGTAAACTTAAATACTAAAACAAATACAGAAGAAAAGAAAAAGTAACCTAGGAGAGGATTCAAAATATACAGCAATAAATTTCCATTTCAAGAAAACTTATGTAATAAATACTACACATTGTGCACAGAGCTGTCAATCTTTGCTTTCTTGTAAGTTTTCTTTTGTACTCTACTGTGCACTTTTTTTTTTCATTTTAGGCAATTGGGTTTAAGTGACTTGTCCAGGGTCACACAGTTAGTAAGTGTGAAGTGTTTGGTCTGAGGCTGGATTTGAACTCAGGTCCTCCTGACTTCAGGGCCGGTGCACCACCTAGCTGCCCTTGTGCACTTTTTACTGTGTTCTTTTTTCCCCTCTGCCTCCCTGTACCCCCACAAAAAGGCTAAAATTAAGAATGGATACACACATATACATGCAAACACACACACACACAAACATATATATGTATATACACACCCACACATATACACATACATACACTTATATATGTATAAATATTCTTAGATATCTATAATCATTCTCATATATAGAAATACACATTCATATGCATCTATGTAAGACCATACTATACATGTTTACCCTGTTTCTCTGAGGATGGATAATATCTTCCTTCATAAATCCAAGTCTTTCCATATTTTTCTAAATCTACCAGCTCATTATTTCTTACACCACCACAGCAATATACCAACCTTATACCGTCTAATTATTTTAAATGATATAAAATAATTTTGATTAATATGACTGACATAGTGTAGTTATCAATGAATTCTTTGAATTTCTATTTTAACCTCTGATTCTAAAATGGCAAGGTAGTTTTCATTAGTACTTTCTTGAAATATAACTTCTAGGCACTTATTTGATCATTGCTTTCATTTAGTTTATTGATTCTTAAATGATCTTTCTTCAATCTATTTTCAGGTCAGTTGATTTTTCAATGAAGTATTTCCCATTTTTTATTTTTTTCATTCTTTGATTTTGTTTTATGTTTTCTTGATGTCTCATGAGTCATTAACTTCCATTTGCCCAATTCTAATTTTTTTATTAATTGAGTTTGATTTATCAACAATGACTTCCATAAGCTTTTGAGTTTTAAATTTTTCTCTCCTACCGTCTTCACCTCCCTCCCCAAGATGGTGCACAATCTCATATAAGCCTTACATGTACATTCCTATTAAACATATTTTCACATTAGTGATGTTGTAAGAATTAGAACCAATAGGAGGAACCACCAGAAAGAGGAAAAAAAGCACAACAGAAGAAAAAAAATAGCAAATAGTATGCTTCAATTTGCATTCAAACTCCATAGTCCTTTCTTCATATGTGGACATGAATCCACATTTTCCATCATAAGACCTTTGGAGATGTCTTAGATCTTTGTATTGCTGAAAAGGGTTAAGCCTATCAATATTAGTCATAATACAATTTAAGATCTGGAATGGCTAGGCCACCTTCCCTTGATATTCTGGACCATTTGTTCTTCCAGATGAATCTTGTTATTATTTGTTTAACTCTATAAAATCAATTTTTGATGGTTTGATTGTTATGTCACTGAATAAGTAAATTAGCTTAGGTAGAATTGTCATTTTTATTATATTAGCTTGGCCTACCCATGAGCAACTGATGTTTTTCCACTTATTTAAATCTGACTTTATTTGTGTGAAAAGTGTTTTGTAATTGTGTTCATGTAGTTCCTGGGTTTGTTTCAGTAGGTAGACTTCTAAATATTTTATAATGTCCACGGTAACTTTAAATGGAATTTCTATTTCTGTATCTTGCTGTTGGGGTTTGTTGGTAATATATAGAAATGCTTATGATTTATGTGGGTTTATTTTATAGCCTGCAACTTTGCTAAAGTTTTTTTTTTATTTCAAGTAGGTTTTTACTTCATTCTTTAGGATTCTCTAAGTATATCATCATATCATCTGCAAAGAGTGATAGCTTTGTTTCTTCTTTGCCTATTCTAATACTTTCAATTTCTTTTTCTACTCTTATTGCTAAAGTTAGCGTTTCCAGTATGATATTGAACAACAGTGGTGATAATGGACATCCTTGTATTATCCTCAATCTTATTGGAAATGATTCTGGCTTGTCCCCATTAGATATTATGCTTGCATAAGGTTCTAGGTACATGCTATTTGTTATTTTAAGAAGATTCCATTTATTCCTATGATCTCTAGTGTTTGTAATAGGAATGGGTGTTGTATTTTGTCAAAAGCTTTTTCTGCATCAATTGAGATGATCATGTGATTTCTGTTAGTTTTGGTGTTGATATGATCAATTATGCTGATAGTTTTCCTAATACTGAACCAGCCCTGCATTCCTGGTATAAATTCTACTTGGTCATAGTGTATTATTCTTGTGATACATTTCTGTAATCTATTTGCTAATATTTTATTTAAAATTTTTGCATCTATATTCATTAGGAAAATTGGTCTATAATTTTCTTTCTCTTTTTTTGACTCTTCCTGGTTTAGGTATTAGTACCATGTTTGTATCATAAAAAAATAATTTGGTAAGGCTCCTTCTTCACCTATTTTCCCAAATAGTCTATATAGTATTGGAATTTATTGTTCTTTAAATGTTTGATAGAATTCACTTGTAAATCCATCTGGCCCTGGAGATTTTTTCCTAAGGAGTTCATCAATGGCTTGTTCAATTTATTTTTCTGAGATGGGGTTTTTTAAGTATTTTAGTTCCTCTTTTGTTAATCTGGGCAATTTATATGTTTGTAAATATGCATCCATTTCACTAAGATTGTCAAATTTGTTGGCATACAGTTGGGCAAAATAGGTCCTAATTATTGTTTTAATTTCCTAATTCTTGGTGGTGGCTTTATGCTTTTCATTTTTGATACTAGTAATTTGGTTTTCTTCTTTCTTTTTTTAATTAAATTAACCAAAGCTTTATCTATTTCATTGTTTTTTTTCATAAAACCAGCTCTTGGTTTTATTTATTAGTTCAATAGTTTTCTTAATTTCAATTTTCATAATTTTTCCTTTGATTTTCAGTATTTCTAATTTGGTGTTTAATTGAGGGTTTTTAATTTTTCTTTTTCTAGTTTTTTTGGTTGTATGCACAATTCATTGATCTCCTCTTTTTCTATTTTATTCATGTAAGCATTTAGAGATATAAAACTTCCCTCAAGAACTGCTTTCACTACATCCCATAAATTTTGGTATGTTGTCTCATTGTCATTCTCTTGAATGAAGTTATTGATTGTTTCTGTGATTTCTTGTTTGACCCAATCATTTTTTAGGACTAGATAATTTAGTTTTCAATTATCTTTTAGTCTATCTTTCCATGGTCCTTTATTACATATAATTTTTATTGCATCATAATCTGAAAAGGATGTATTTAATATTTCTGCCTTTCTGTACTGGATTGTGAGGTTTTCATGCCCTAGTACATGGTCCATTTTTGTGTATGTGCCATGTATTGTCAAGAAAAACAGTATATTCCTTTCTATCCCCATTCAATTTTCTTCAGAGATCTATCATACTTAACTTCTCCAATATTCTATTCACCTCCTTATCTTCTTATTTATTTTGTGGTTAGATTTATCTAGTTCAGAGAGGGGGAGGTTGAGGTCTCCCACTAGTATAGTTTTGGTGTCTATTTCTTCCTGTAACTTCCTGAACTTCTCTTCTAAGAATCTGAATGCTATAAAATTTGGTTCATATATATTTCTTCATTGTCTATGGTGCCTTTTATCATGGTGTAGTTTCCTTCCTTATCTCTTTTGATAAGATCTATTTTTTCTTTTACTTTGTCCAAGATCAGGATTGTTACCCCTGCTTTTTTTTTTTTTTTTTATCTTCAGCTGAAGCACAACATATTCTGCTTCAACCTTTTACCTTTTCCCCGTGTGTGTCGCTCTTTTTCAAAAGTGTTTCCTGTAAATAACATATTGTAGGATTATGGTTTTTAATCCATTCTGCTGTCCTCTTCAGTTTTATGGGAGAGTTCATCCCATTCACATTCACACTTATGATTACTGTCTGTGTCTTTCTCTCCATGTTTCCCCCCCTTGTTTATGCTTTTCTTTCTCCTCTCTCCTATTCCTTCCTCACTAGCGTTTTGCTTTTGACCACTGCCTCCCTCAGTCCCACCTCCCTTCTATTAGTCCCTTCCTTTTTCTTCCCCTTTACCCTTACTACTTCTTCCCTCCCTTCTATCCCTCCTCCCTTTTCTTTCCCCTTTTCCCTCCTACTGCCTATAGGGCAAGCTAGATTTCTATCCCTAACTGATTATGTTATTCCCTTCTTGAGCCAAATCTGATGAGAGTAAGGTTCAAACAATGCTCATCTCCCTCCCTCCTTTCCCTCTGCTGTAATAGGTTTTTGTGCATTTCCCTGTAATATAATTTACCCTTGTCTGCCTCCTCCTTTTCTTTTCTCTCACTACATTTTCTTAAATCAGATTAATCATTTACTTGGATCCATGTAACCCACTTGATTGGATTTTTTTCATCATTACATCAAAATCAACTCATATTCACCCCCTTTATGTATACCCCTTGAACATTCTGTAATAACAATACAGTTCTCAAGAGTTACAAGGGTCATCTTTCCTTGTAGGGAAAACAGTTTGCCTTTAGTAACAATATGTTGTATCTTTCTGTCCCGTTTACCTTTTTATGTCTCTCTTGGGTCTTTTATTTGAATATCAAATTTTCTGTTGAGCTCTGGTGTTTTTATCAGGAAGGTTTGGAAGTCCCCTATTTCATTGAATATCCATCTCCTCCCCTGAAATGTCATGCTCAGTTTTGCTGTGTAGTTGGTCCTGGGTTGTAATCCCAGCTCCTTTGCCTTACAGAATATCATGTTCCATGACCTATGGTCTTTTAATATAGAAGCTGCATGGTTCTGTGTAATCCTGACTGTGGTTCCATGACATTTTAATTGTTTCTTTCTGGCTGCTTGCAATATTTTCTCTTTGAACTGGTAATTTCAGAATGTGGCTACTATATTCCTTGGTGTTTCCAATTTGGGATCTCTTTCAGGACATGATTGGTAGATTCCTTCTATGGCTATTTTGCCCTCTGATTCTAGGGCCTCAGGGCAGTTTTCTTTTATGATTTCCTGAAAGATACTGTCCAGATTCTTTTTTTCATCATGACTTTCAGGTAGACTAATAATTTTTAAATTGTCACTCCTGCATTGATTTTCCAAGTCAGTTGTTTTACTGATGAGGTATTTTATGTTTTCATCTATTTTTTCATTCTTTTGTTTCTGTTTGACTGATTCTTGCTCTGTCATAGAGTCATTATATTCCATTTGCCCAATTCTAATTTTTAACAAATTGTTTTCTTTTATTAGATTTTGTACCTCCTTTCCCATTTGGCCAATTGTATTTTTTAGGGACTTGTTTTCTTCCGTGTACTTTTTTCCAGTTGGCCAATTGTATTTTTAAGGTTTTGTTTTCTGCAGTGTATTTATTTTTCCGGTTGGTTAATTGTATTTTTTATTTTTTAAGGACGTGTCTTCCAGAATTAATTTTTGTCCTTCTTTTTCCAAGCTATTGATTCTCTCTTGCATACCTCTCATTTCTTTTCCAATTGTTTTTTCTGCCTCTCTCATTTGACTTTTAAAATCCTTCTTGAGCTCTTCTAAGAAGGCTTTTTGGGCTTCAGACCAGTTAATATTCCCTTTTGAGGTTCTAGATGTGGGTTTATTGACAACGTTGTCCTCTTCAGAATTTCTGCCTTGATCTTCGCCATTCTTATTATATGAATCTATGGTACATTTCTTTTTACTCATGGTGTTAGCTTATTTTCTGGCCTTTAAAGAGACTGGGCTCTCCTGCTGGAGAGCAGAGGGCACTGACCCAAGCTTCTTGTGTTGGGAGCCTAGGGTCTGATTATTGGCTTTGTGTGCTGAGTCTCAGATGATGGCAGTTGGAGGCTGTATGGTGCTGACAGCTTACCTGGTGTTGGGCTGGAATCAGCAACACTGGAACTCTAGGGATAAGATTAGGTAGTCTGGCCCCTGGAGGTTGCCTGATTTTCCTTTCCTTTCACTTTCTTCAGCTCCTTTCAGATTGATGTTGCAGGATGTTTATCCACCTGGGGTCCCTTGGAATGCTTCACAGAGTTTTGCTGAGGCACTGGGAGACTGCTATATAATCCCGAGGCACCTGGTGGTTTTCTGAGCTGGTTTCCACTAGTTCCCCTGCCCTTACTGAGGCACTCAGGGGTCCAGGTGTTGGTGTTTGCCGGCCCCATCACCTGGGTTTCAGGATCTCTTCCTGGTATGCTGATGTGGGGTTTCCCTCTAGCTTTCTGGGACACCTCACATTCCATACTGCTCCCCTTCCCCCAAGGCAAGAGGGGCCTTTCCTGTTAATCCCTCAAGCTACCTGGGCTACTGCACTGCTGCACTCTGTCTTTCTTCTGATTCAGCTGTTCCAGGGTTTTTCCTGGGGTGATATTTTCTGGGCTTTTAGAGGTTAACATGGGAGGGTAAGAGTGACTTCTTACTATACCATCTTGGCTCCTGGGAGTGGAAGTCTCACTTCTAAATTTTGAGGAATGATTTTCTTCAGTGAACTTTTGTACCTGTTTTTTCATATGGTCCATTCTACTTTTTAAGGAATTCTTTCTTTGGAGAATTTTTGTGCCTCTTTTATCATATGGTCAATTTTTTTTTTAAGGTGTTATTTTCTTCAGTATATTTTATGCCTCTTTAACAAAGCTGTTAACTCTTTTTTAATAATTTTCTTGCATCATTTTCATATATTTTACTGATTTTCCCTCTACCTTTCTTATTTGATTTTTCAATCCTTTTTGAACTCTTCCAAGCATTTTTTTGGAGGATTGTGTCCAATTCACATTTTTCTGTGAGGCTTTGCATGCAGCTACTTTGATTTCATTGTTTTCTCCTGGGTTTCTTTCTTGTTTTCCCCATTCCTACAATAACTTTCTATGATTAGTTTCTTTGTTGTTGTTGTTTGCTTACTTCCCAGCCTATTTCTTGACTTTTAACTCTATGTTAAAGTTGGTCTGTGATCCTGAAGTGGAGGGGTTACAGTTCCAAAGTTCAGGCATTTTGTGCTGCTGTTTTCAGAGCTAGTTCTGGGGATTTGAAAGTTTTCAGTTTTCCAAGGAGAGTTTTGTTCATTGCTCTCCTGTCCTGTGCTCTGGCACTTTGGCCTCCACAAACACTTCTCTGACTCCCTTCCCCTGGAAGACTCCTTTCCCCTGAGCCTAGTGGGTGCAGTGTGCTAGTGTCCCTTTTTGTCCTGGGACTGCATACTGAAATTGTGTATGGACAATTCAACAGGATCTTATGACTAATGCCAGCAAAGTGTCCCTGGTATTTTCCTTCTGAAACAATTGTTTGACCTCCTTATGGTCTGTGGGCTGAGAGCTGCAGAAACTGCTGCTCTGCTGATGCAATGGTTCCCAAGGTGCAGTTTGTGTTATTTACCCAGTGATCCTGGACTGCTCTCGTGAGACAGAACTATCCTGATTACCTTCTGAATTGTCTTGGGTTAGAAATATTTTTTGTCCTGACCTTTTGTTGGTTCTGCTGCTCCGGAATTCAATTTGAGACATTATTTCAAAGTTGTTCAGAGGGGAATTTGGGAGAGTTGAAGTGAGTTAGTGTTACTCCACCATCTTGCCTCCAGACTAGATTCATTTCTTGACCTGGAAGAGTTGGTCCCTCCTTAAGTTGTGTGGTGGCCCTCCACTCCAAATGACTGACCACAGTGGTGCTTAATTTAGTATAGACATCCTATCAGCTTTACAATTATTATAGCTCAGAATTTCTGATTTCAAATAATGCACTAGCCTCTGCTTCCACAGTAGCAGGGATATTAATCATGCATCATCATTCCTAGTGACTCTTAAGAAAATTTAAATGGAAATCAAATATGTGGGGAATATTCTCTGGTTAAAAGCATATGAAATTTATTTACATCCAGGCTGCATATATATTGAATAAATGAAGTGGACACTGGAAACAATTATCTAATAAATCTTATCTCTTCAAATACTTTAATCTTAATCATCTAGAAGTTTCAGAGAGAAAATGTTTTTAGTTTATAAATAATGTTGTAATTCCAAGTGTGGATATAGAGAGCAATGATAGACACAGAAATGGACAAGAAAAGAATCTACTTAGACCATGCCCATCTCTGTCCTCTAGAAGAAGTCTCAGCATGGAACTTTCCATTTTGTCCTGTACCCTCTAATCCAATTTCCTCTACCCTCACATTTTGGGGATTTCTTTCCTTTGGGGATGAACATTTCACCCTCACTCCCTCTTTCTTTCTCTCTCTGGCTAGGCAGCCTTGGAAACCTTATCAGCAAAACTCAATCACAATAATCAATAGGCTCAATTATGCCAGAAGAGGATGGCCACAGATCCACATGGAATTTTATTTCTGTTCTTTGGAATAAGTGGGGAAGGTTGGTTATAGAATTATTCATAAAGTAGAAAAAAAAAGCTCATTCACTCCAGGTTACAAAGGAAACTATTCTCTACCTATTTGTCAGAGACTGTAATTGCTGCCCAAAATGAGAAAGGAAATTTTCTAGTTAATTCCCTGCTCTGCTGGTAGAATAACAAGAGTTTCTTTTTGTGGTGGCAAAGAATTGGAAATTGAGAGGATGCTCATCAATTGGGGAATGGCTGAACAAGTCGTGGTATATGAATGTAATAGAATACTATTATGCTATAAGAAATGATGAATAGGCAGACTTCAGAAAAACCTGAAAAGACTCGTATGGACTGATGTTTAGTGAAGTGAGCAGAACCAGGAGAGCATTGGACACAGTGACAGTCACATTGTGCAATAACTAATATTGATAGACTTTACTCTTCTCATCAGTATAATGACCTAAGACATCTCCAAAGGCCTCAGTTTGGAGGAATGCTTTCCAAATCCAAGACAAAGAACTATGGAGTTTGAATTCAGATTGGAGCATAATTTTTGCTTTTTTTTCCTTCTCTCTTGTTTTGTTTCCTTTTTCTGGTCGTTCCTCCTATTGGTTCTAATTCTTCCTTACAATATCATTAATATGAAAATAATATTTAAAAAGAATGTAAATGTATAGCCTACATCAGATTGTGTGCCATTGTGGAGAGGGAGGTGGGGAGGAAGGGGGAGAAAAATTTAAAACTCAAAAGCTTATGGAAGTGATTGTTGATAAATCAAAATATATTAATTTAAAAAAATAAGCAGAGCTTTTCCCCTAGTACGCTCTCTAAATGTGACCAAAAGAAACACAGGGAAATAAACATGTGTAGGTCAACTACAGATGTTTTATAATGATAATAATAATTAACATTTTAAGGGCCTATTAGGATCACACAGTGATTGAGTATCTGAGGCTGGATTCCAACTCACATGTTCCTGACTCCACACCCGATACTTTATCCAGTCACCATCCAGCTTCATAGATAGATAGATAAATAGACATAGATATCTATCTATCTATTTATATCTACATAGACAGATACATAGCTATCTATATCTTTTTGAGACAGAGAGAAAAGAGAGAGAGAGAGAGACAGACAGACAGACAGACAGACAGAGACAGAGAGAGAGAGAGAGAAATGGTAATTTGACATTAATAGATAGGATAGCTTTGGAGCCAGAAGCTATGGGCTCAAATCTGACCTCTGACACTTATTAGTAATGTGTCCCTATTGCCTCCCCCTTGATTTACAAAGATCGCTGTCTTTGCTAGGAAGCCTCTATCCCTTTGTGAAAATTGTGAAGGGGAAAAAAAGGATGAGAAAAGTAAGGCAATTAGGATGTTGTAAAAGAAAATTTAAATAGATGATAAGTAAAGGGAAGAGGTGTAGGGATTAGAAAAATAGACCTTTGTAGAATCTTCTCACACTTTTCTAGGCCTCTAGGTAGTATGGTGACTAGAATACAGGGCCTAGAGTCAGGAAAATCTGAGTTCAAATCCAATCCCACAGGCTTCTTCTGTATTAATCAGCATCTTGAGGATGCAAAATTTTTGCTTTTTGTATGTAACCATTTATTGGGGTTTCTAGATCTCATATGACCCACTTCCCAGATCTAATGCTAGTTGCACTTAGACCTGGACACATATTAACCAGAATAATTAGCATTCAAACTATTTTGTCTCTCCATTAGGAATTCATCTGAATTTGTCCACTTTCAACAAGATAATTGCTTTCACTTTTCATGTGTGAAGACGCTTTCATAGTTTTTTTTTTGTTCCAACCTATTATTTTATAATAGTGAATTCCTAGTGTGGAAACTCCATCTAGCAATGCAGATAAAGATTACCTAGGCTACTGAGAAGTTTACTGACTTGCTCCAGGGTACATAGCTAATGAGTACCAGAGGCAGTACTTGAACCCAGGTGATTTCCTGACCCCATATCTGGACTACAGACTAGAAAGTAATGAAATACATTATGTTTGTCCTGTGAAATGAGCTCAATAGCTTTCTGCTCACACTAGGTAGCTCAGTATGAGGAACTAATTACTGAAGAACATTAATTGTAGGGTTTTGACAGTCTTAGTATGCAAAAAAATGTAGCTCAATTATTCCCAAAGAATTTATTATTTAGAATTTTAATCAGCTTGATTTCATCATTATTATGGTCATTAAAACAAATAAGGGAGTCTGTGGTCTAGGACAAATTATTCTACTACTCCATCTTTGGTTCCCTCATGTGTAAAATGAAAAATTTGGAAGAGTTCATATCTAAGGGCCTTTGTCAATCTAAAATTCTGTGATTTGCTCTATCATTCCCAATTTTTAAAAAATGTTGTTTATGTCATACATTGAAATCAAACCTAATCAAAGCAGATTCATCAAAAGTGGTAATTATTATGCTTAACAAGTTTATTAATAACATATATTTTACCAAAAATTAAGTAGAATCATATATACAATACTGGCTCTGGAAGATCTGGAAAATTAAAAATAAATTATTCAGAAAGGAGAAATTGATTAAAAAGGAAAGGCTAAAATATTCAAAGTGGTCCTAATTGTGCAATACATGTGCTTTTACAAGTATATTATGTTCTCATGTTTTTTTCTCTCAAATTTAAAGAATATCAAAACTATTACAAGCTTAAATTCACTTAGTAGATGAAAATCAATCCTAGAATTTGATTGATATTCATTTTAAGTGTTCAGTTCAATGATTCCTCCCTATTTATTCTTTAGCCATGTCTTTGATAATGACTTTCTTAATGTGAAGAAATACTTACCCTCAACCTCCAATATCCTGAATGGTGACATCCCTTACTAGAACTCTATGTCAGGAAAGCTTTTCCAAGATAAATTTTACTCCCTACTTACTTTCAGGTCATTTGCTCGTCAAAGGCTTTTAAAAAAAGGGTTGAAGAGGTAATATTTCTAGAATGGTGAATCATGATCAAGTCAGCTCTGTCATTGTACATTTTTTTTCCCTCTGTGGACCTACTCATCATCATTGTAAGTTTCTGGATCAGAGTGTTCCTTTCTGACAATTCTGTTCTTTCATTAGAATGTAAGCATTTTGAGGACACAAATTATCTTTGTTGTTTTTTTTTTCTGGATTTGTACATTCAGTGTTTATAACAGTTTTTGGAACATATTAAGCACTTAAATATATTTTTCATGATCCATTTATTGATTTATATGGAGTTTAGATATGTAATTATTTTATGTTTTAGTAAAACAACTTAGTGAGCAAAGAACACTACTGGCCTTGAAGTCAAAAAACCTACTTGTAAGACTACCTGTGTGGTTCTGTGTAAGTCATTTACTTCCCAAGATTTTAATTTCCTGAATAATACCATCAGATTATATTATCTCTAAGTACTCTTCCAGATCTAGTATTCTATGTTCCTACTAAAACCTTAGCAAAATATGCATTATGAGGAAAATCTTTAGCTATATTAAGTCCCACTTTTGAGGGAGCTGTTTTGATTAGGTTTGGTTTCACTCAAAACATAAACACCATCAGATTTTTAAAATAAGGAATGATAGAGAAAATCATAAAATTTTAGATCTAGAAAGGTCCATTGAGATTAACTATTCCAAACTGTTCATTTTATACATGAGGAACTAAGGATGGAGTAGTAAAATAATTTGTCCCAGATCTCACAGAGTCCTTTATTTGTTTTTCTGATCACAACAATGACCAAATCAAACTGATTAAAATGTCTGAGAAATAATTCATGCCACATCACTCTGAAAAAAAAATTGATACAATTATTGTCATATCATAAGTTGTGATGAGTAATGATTTTATGAAATCTCAAATTATTCAATTTGCATGAAATCATTTCTATATTAAAATCAAGCAAAATTTTAGAGAAACTGTGTTTTGTAACTGGCTGAATGCCAAACATTGGAAAAGGACTTCGTGTATTGCACAAACCCAGCTGTTACCAGAATGTCCATTTGAGTATTTTGTGATGGACTGTCTGATTCAATTTCTTTCTTATTCTATTCTGTTGCACTGAGGAGGAAGGAAGAGGATATGACTTGCAAATGAAATCATAACGCTAAGCAAAATAAATTCAGTATATTCAAGCTTTTATTGTGCTTTCTATTGAGCATGTGAACTTTGATATTTTGATCTGGATTTCCAGTGACTGACACAAATTTCAATATTCAATTTGTGACTAAGGGTCCATTTGAAAACACAAAGGTTTCCTTTTTTTTCTTTTTCATGATACAGTTCAATAAACATTCAAAATATTGAAAGTTCTTTAAGAAGAGGATGAAATTGTTGTTTAATGTGTTTCATCTTCAGACTTATCCTGATGCTTGATGTTTTGACAGGAATATATGTGCTCAATTGATTTTTTTTATTATAGGTAATAATCTAAGGTGTGCACAGATATCAAAGGCTATTTTAAATTATAAATATTAGTGCATTTTAATTAAATTGAAAAGAATCTGCCATGTGTCTGTTTCATTCTCTTCATTATCGACACAGCATTTATTAAGTATCCACCATATATCATACATAAATTTACATATACATTAATATATATGTATGTATGTACATACACACATACATACATAGAATAAGTATTTGTTAAATGCCTAGTATGTGCCAGGGATTGTGCCAAGCATTTTATAAATTTGATTCTCAAAATGATTCTGTGAGGTAGGTTCTATTGTTATCTCTATTTTACAGATGAGGAACTGCAGCATATAGAGGTTAAGTGACTTGATCCATGGTCATATGAGTGTCTGGGGTCAGATTTGAACTCATCTTCCTAATATCAGACCCAGCTTTCTATCCATTTCTATCCATACCTAGCTGCCTATACATACATAAATACACACATGCATACTACATACATACATTCATGAATGCATAATGTAAATGTATGTATCTATGCATATAGACATATTAGGCATGTGGCAATTTAACATACCAGATAGGACAGCTTTGAAATCAGAAACCATAGGTTCAAGTCTGATTTCTGACATATTATGGCTATGTTAGCATAGAAAATCACTCAATCTCTTGTTATTGTAAGAAAATCTCTAAGACTGTAAATTATAGGATTATTTATTGAATTGGCATTTCTATATTGTCAGTAACCCCGCATGATTAAATACCATGCTTTGACAAAAAAATGCAATGCATCAAAGTAGACAATATGAAAGAGATGAGATGTTTCAGTTTATGAAGCTTACAATCTAGATGATGTAATTAGGTATCTACATGAGCTTATGCAACATATAATGACATAGGTATACAAAAGAAGTATAAAATTCTAGGATATTAGGTGAAGGTGGTGACTTTTATGTTTGGCAGTATCAAGGGAAATAACACCGAGGCTAGGTCATGAAGAATGGATAGTATGAAGATAGGCAAAATAATATATAGGATCCCAGGTTTTAGATTTGCAAGGGAACTTACAAAATATCTAGTTAAATTTCCTACTTTTAAAATGGAGATCCAGAGATGTTATGAAAATTGTCCTATATCAAACAGGTAATTATTGGTGGAACTAATATTTGAACCCAGATCTTCTGTTTTCACTTCAAGTGTTCTTTGTATAATGTCATACTAGAGATAAATGAAAAGATTTACAGATAATTGAGACATCAAAAGTAAATTCACAGAAATGGGAAAAGTCAGGATACATTCAGAAGACATCAAATAATCCAGTTTGGTTGAAATATAGAGCACTTATAGTAGTGTGAAATAAATCTGGAAAAGTAGATTGGATCAGGAATGGAGAAAGCTGTACCTTTCAGATTTCTTAGATCTGGAAGTTTATTCTTCCTTGCCAAATCCCAAAGTCATGGAAAGATTTTATTTCTTAAAATGCTCACAAGATCCTCCCTCCTCATTAGGAGTTCTAGTTCAGTAACTTAATCTAGTTCATATGACTAATTAGTGAACCCAGGTCTCCTGACTGTCATCCCAAAATTCTTTCCACTACATCAAATTACTTCACTGTCATAGGACAAATATCTACCAGACTTCCCCCAATCTCTCCTCTTCCCCTCCCCCACAACCCAGTCCCCAACATGGGTTAATCCAGATTTTCCCTAAATGGCAAGGCTCAAGGTGTGCATCTCTTGATGTAAGGTTCCTTGTAGCCTCTGCTTGTACTGATGGCTCCATTATCACCTGAGGGCATGAAAAGGCCTAATCATATGAAATTCATATCCTTCAGACTTGGTGGATATTCTGAGACCACATGAGTTACCACAAGAGTCACCACACCTTGCCCTGCTGACTAGATATATTCCCATATGGAGATCTGTGTTTGGGGTGGGGTGGAAGGGGAAGTGCATTTACAGAAGCTAGGTGCTATTCTATCTTTGTTGAATATTCTTTCTATATTCAACCTAAGCAAACCTCCTTTTGTTAAAAGAATGTCTCTAATATGGAAATGTGTTTAACGTGATTGCTCATGTATAACCTATATAAGATTGCTTGTGATCTTGGGGAAGGGGAGGGGAGGAAGGAAGGGAGAAAAATTTGGAACTTAAAATCTTGTAAAAATTAATGTTGAGAAAAAAATTAAATAAATAATGCTCACAGGACTCACAGAAAGACAACCTGATCCAAGGCAATATTCAGGAAGTTACATGGCATAATGGAAATAGCATTGAATCCAAAGAATTAGAGTACAAATGAAAGTTTTATTACTTACCACACATGTGACCTTGTGTAAGTCATACAATCTTTTGGGTCCCAGTTTCCTCATCTTCAAAGTGTAGAGGTTTCATTAAATGACCTCAAAGGTTGTCTCCCAATCTGTAATACTAAGAGATAGAATAAATAGTTAATGTGAATATCTACCAGAAATATTATTGAACTGGGTTCATCATAATCCAATCCAAATGTAAAAGCAATATATTACTCACAGATAGTTTAAAAAAATACTGGTGCAGTGTGTATTAAAAATACTAAAGTTCCCAGTTGCATATTAGGCCTTTACATTGTCCCCAAATTGATAATACTTAAAGAATTACCACATTGAAAGAGTCATGATCAAACAGCACTGTCCCAGAACATAGTGGGGGAAAGGTTATGTAATACATGAATTGAAAAACAAATTTTTTGATTTGGTCCTTGTTAAATATGAATATCAGTCACAGCAACTCATTAACTCATGTACAAAGGGGATGAGGGGTTGTAATCTCTATTGATGGAAGATATACTCACACAAATCAATTCATAGATCTTCAATGTACTGAAATAATATAAAGATCAACTCCAGCAACTAATTGCATCATTAAATGAAAACTATCATTCCCTGATATAGAAATTTTTTTTTCTGCTGTCAGTTATGGTACCTAATTAAGCCTGAACCATACTGATGATGAGTAACAGTGGTGCAAATGATTCAGAAAATATGACCTATTGATATTATTTTGTGAATAAATTTAAATATATGGTTGTTTGATGCTCTGGGAATTTACTACACTTCAAGCCAAATCAAGCAGAAATTTTGTGAATACACGATTGAAGAGAAGTTGAACAGCTGATCAATTTTATCATCTCACCCCAAGTCACCTTTTCCCTGCTTCCTTTTATGCTCTGAATATGTTATTGGAGTAGAGAGATGCAAAAGAAGTAGTCTAGGTTTGACTTGCCTCTGAACTTTCAAAATGATTAGATTCCACTTTTATATTTGATGGTGTTTCTTATTTCATAAACATTTTTAAAAAGCACTTTTTTTCTATTAGTTGACTGTAAGTGTGAAGATAACCTTCCTTTGTCACTCTTGTTTTGTTGCAATATCAACCAATCAGTAACTAACATTATAAAGCACCTATTATTTGCCAGGCACTTTACTAAGTTATAGCATTACAAAGATAGACCAAAGAGAGTCCCTGCCCTCAAAAAGCTCAAAATCAAATGTGAGAGACAATATGCAAACAATTATGTAAAATTACTCTCTCTGTCTGTATGTATGCATATATGTTAATATTTATATGTACATATATGTATGTGTACATGTGTATTTCTGTATAGAAATATACATATATACACATATGCATATATGCATATATATGTATATCTGTGTATGTAAATAATCTGCAGATCAATAGAGAGAAAGCATTAGAATTAAAATGGATTGAGAAAGATTTCCTGTAGAAAGTGGAATTTTTAGATAGGACTTGAAGAAAATCAGGGATTCCAGGAGGCATAGATGAAGAGACAAAGCATTTCATGCATGAGGGACAGCTAGTGGATATGCCCAGAATGAAGAGATAGAATTTCTTGTTCTAGGAACAACAAGGAAGCCAATGTCACTTGGTTAAAGAGTATATGGTGAGGTGTGATGCATAAACAAAACTGAAAAGGTAGGAAGAAGCAGAAACTATTAAGGTTTTACTGAAGGACAAAGGCTACCACACCATGTGAAATAGGAGTAAAGAAGGAAATAGTGACAAAGTATTTGAGTCATGTGAGATAAGGAGGTGTAGAAAGGAAGAAGCTCTAGGTTAATGGCCTCAATTTTTTTTTCCATTAAAATGGAGGCAAGGTTCTCATTTGTGAGTGTGGGATAGGGAAGATATGAGAGGTTTGAGGATGGATGAAAATGTTTGGAAATAATGTTGTGATAAGTGGAATAGCTGGGTGATTTGTTCAGTCACTTCAGTTATGTCTGACTTTTCATAATCTTGTTTCAGGTTTTCTTGGCAAAGATATTGGAGTAGTCTTCCATTTCCTTTTCCAGCTCATTTTACAGATGAAAAACTGAGGCAAGCAGGGTTAAGTGACTTGCCCAGGATCACACAGCTGGTAAATGTCTGAGGTCAGATATGAACTCATGAGGATGACTCTTCCTGATTCTAAACCTAATGTGCTATCTTTTGTACTTTCTAGCTGCCACATGACTTAAATAGTGAGGTATAATAAGATTGCCTGAAAGCAGTGAGGGCCAACTTGAGGTTACATATAAAAAATATGGTGGACTCAGTCAGGAGATGCATGATTTTATCTACCTTCTTTCAGCAGTATGTTCATAGGAACAGCAGCAGCAGATGATAGGAGTAATCGAAGACTGACACATACCAAGGCACAATCAGTGAGAAGTGTAACTATTGCAGGAATAATGGTTAGGAAGAGAACTGAGAGGTTGAAGGATTGAAGGCCATAATGTGGACAAAGAATAGGATTTGGTAATGAGAGGAAGAGGGAAAGATTGAATTCCAATAGATTGTAAAAAGATAAGAGAATTTTAAAGTTTATAATCATAGAAGGAGTGAATTTGTGGACAATGGAAAGATAAAGGATATGATGATTTTTGGTTGTAGCTGAGGTGGAGATGATCATAGGTCATAGGAAATGAGTAATTTGAGGAACTGGAAGGTTAGGGTGCTTAAGGAAGTATCATTATGCATGTTGAAGTCCACTGGTATGAGAGCAGAAGAATGATTGTAAATAAGATACTGAAATCATCAAGGAAGAAATAGGGAATGTCCTGGAAGTCTACAGACCATAGCTACCAGAATTTTGATTATATGACAGATATGGATTGCATGAACCTTAAAGAAGGATAGATGAATAAGTGAAAGTGGTAAGGGGAGAACCTGACAGTGGTAATGGGAAGCAAGGAGTAATAAAAAAAGAGAGAATATGTAGAAATTTTAGTAAGAGAGTTGAAAGCCAAAAAACTTGTGTCTTTCTTGACTTTATAGAGAATTTAAAGATTGGATACAAATGTTTAACATGCAGGAAACTGAGAGAAAATTATATTGTGCTTTATTAGGAAGGCTATATTTTCTTTGGCCTTCATATGAAGGTATAGATGGCAGATGATACTATTGATGATCACCTTGTTTCCTGAAATCTTTGGCCACCACATCCTTATTTATTCCTGTGCACTTGACCCTCATATTAATTAAGGCACAGGAAAATGATGCAGACATTTTGAGGGGAAGGTACCACTGGGAATTAATAGCTGATGTCTAGTTATTTAAGGTTTACAAAGCATTTTTATATATTTTCTTGTTTGATCCCTATTCAATCTATTCCTTTGGGGCAGATACTAGTATCTTGATTTTAGAATTGATAGAACTGAGGCTCAGTGAAGATACAGGACTTACACAGTATCACACAATTAATTAATGTATGAGATATATTTAAAAATCCTTTCTTCCTGACTCTATACTTAGCACTCTATCCAATGCAATTAGGACAGGAGAAATGAATGCATATCTAAAATAGAAAATCTTGCTAAGATCAATAAGAATAGTCCAGATGAGAGGAATATATGTATTATTCCATTACTATAAAATTTATATAAAGTTTTTCCTGGGAGTCTGTGATCTCCAGATTGGCAGAAACTAACTGATTCATGGTTGGTGGACCAAAATTATAGTTGTTACGCCATGGTCAAAAAGATGTCCTAGAGTGAGACTTGGCATTAATTAGCATGTTCTATTCAGAAGTCAATACAATTGCAGGCTAGAAGTCTTTTCTACTCAGCAGAATCTGAGTTCTTAATGCCTTTGAGGGCTTAGTTAAAGAATTGCTACTTCCATTTCAGGTAAAGAGCTTTTAAAAAAAATTCTGAAAATAGCAGCTTTCACTTCACAGAGGGATTGTTTTTTTTTTCATTTTAAGAGAAAATAAAATGGTACCTAGCAGCTCTTTTTTTTTATCGGGGGGGTGGCTTTGGACATGTATATTGACTCTACCTCTAAATGACTACATTTTACCAACAGCAATCTCTCTGTGCTTTTTTTTTTAATTTGGGGAAAGAGTGTGTACATATTTGAAGTGTCATTGAGTTGATAAACATTATCCATCTGTATCTAATTTTCAGGATGTGTGAATATAGCTCTGTAGGTAAAGTCATTTGAGGAAAATTGTGAATTCAAATATCTTCATTTACATTCAAAAGTAAATAAGTGTACAACTTGTTTAACAGAAACTTATACCTGCACTAATTCTAAAATCAGTTGGGGTCCTATGCTTCTGGGCACTTGGTAGTCTGTTTGTATATGTGGATATGTGTGTATATGTATATGTGTATGTATATGTATATGTATATGTATGTATGTATGCATACACATATATTTTTAAAGAAATATTTAATTGATATTAGATTAGAAATTAACTGATGTGCTTTTCTATTTGAAATTAATTCTCTAAGCATATTGATATATATTGAAAAGGATGATTATTATGTAAGTAATTTGAAAACACATATTGATAGAAAGAGAGGGAGCCAAAATGACAGAACATCAAGAAAAAATACAACTCCCAAAGAAATCAAAGAAAAAAGCATTAGGATATATATGTGTGTGTGTGTGTGTGTGTGTTTGTGTGTGTGCATATACATATATATATAGTAATAGACATTTTTGTGTTAGCAAAGAATTGGAAACTGAGGGGATACCCATCAATAAAGTCCTAATTGGACAATTTGTGGTATATGATTATGATGAAATTGTTTGTTGTCCTTCATTTTTGAAGATGACCAATGACATCACATGAATTGGATTTATGTGAGTCAGAGTTGCACAAGTCATTAGCCTCATTTTCTCTTCTGGAGTCATTGAAATCCAATGGTAAGACAAAAATCAGAATGACTGGCCATGGCCTGGGATGCAGTACATGACCTTGGCATCTTCTATGTCTGATGAAGCTCTAAGAGCCTTGCAATGCCTGCTTCAGGTGTCTTCATGACTATTGGAACAACTTGTTCTCATCTGCCCATTCCAGCAGGGGAAGTCTTCACATGCTTGGAACAAACATACCCCTAACTCAACAACAGATTTGAGGCCTGTTGGTTATGCTCAACCTGATTTAGCTGATCTGCCGAGATAGTTTACCATGATGTCAGCCCTGTGCATGCTACAGCTTCTTGGGGTCACAGGTAAGAGTTAGATGAAAGGTAGATGTCAAAAGTGGATGAGCAGCCCTAAAAAGATCTCAGAAAATCCTTACACAAGAGGTGGTGGTTCTCCTGGAACACTCTCTACATCCTATTTTGTGATAAAATACTATTGTGCTGTAAGAAACAATGAAGGTGATGGTTTCAGAAAATCTGGGAAGACTTATATGAGCTGATGAAGTGAGCAGAAGCAGGAGAACATTATACATAGTGACATCAATATATTAATGACCATCAGTTGTGAAAGACTTAGCTACTATGAACAATACAATGATCAATGACTATTCCAAAGGAATAATGATGAAAAATTCTATTTACCTCCAGAGAGAGAACTAATGAGCTCTGAATGCAAGTTAAAGCACATTTTCTTTCATTTTCTTTATTTTTGTTGCTTTTTCCCTCTCTTTCACAATATGGATAGTGTGGAAATATATTTTGTGTGACTTCATATATAAATAACATATGTATATATCTACATACATCTATATCTATATCTATATGTGATATTATGTGCATGTTTATTGCCTTCTCAGTAGATGGGAGGAGGGGCTGAAGTGTGCAAAAGAATTTAGAACTGAAAAATTAAAAAAAAATTAAAAGAGAAAAAAATCCTTCAAAGCTGATTAACATACCCACAATTACAGATGTACATCCAAGCTCTCTTCTGCAATGCTTCTAGAAAACATATAGGCTAAGCCCTGATAGAGAATACTTCCCACAAAAGATGCCACAATGAGTCATTTTTCTAGCCCACATTGTCATAGGGAGATAAAAGGAGAGACCTGTGGATGTGGACACATTGATCTGTCCAGGAACTCAAAGCATTCTAGTACAAGGACTAAAAGAAAGTCAAAGCTGTGTACCAAAACAGGAAGAGGTCTCATATCCACAAAGAGGAGGTTGATTCATGCAGAATTCAAGTGCCCATTAGCAGCTCCATTACTCACTAAACATTTCTTAATTGGTACTCTGGAGTTGACTGAGGAGGGGAACTGACTCTGGGAATGACATTACATTTTGGGGAGTAGTCACAACCCTAGATTTTGTACTGACTGAAAAACATGTTCAGAAGGAAGTAACAGATGGCTTTGAAGTTTAGAACAGAGTAGGACACTTTGTCCTACTCTCCAGTCTAGTCTGAAGCCTGAAGCAGGATATCAAGGGCAAACCCAGACCAAAGAGCAGTCTACAGTATTATAAATACAAACTAGTAGAGCTTTTCAACTGGCTGATAGTGGCAGATTGTAGCAGCAGTCTATTGGCACACCAACCAAAAGCAAGACCAAAGGTGTGATGTTCAGACTCAATCCCCAAACAAAATATTGAAGAGCTCAGACCAAGAAAATAGCAATCAGACTTTGCTTTCCCAGACCACTTGGGAAAAATTGGAGGTACCACATCGTACCTATCAGATTGGCCAACATGACAAAATAGGAAAATGATAAACATTGGAGAAGATGTGGGGAAATTGGAACACTAATGCATTGTTGGTGGAGTTGTGAAATGATCCAACCATTTTGGAGAGTAATTTGGAACTATGCCCAAAGGGCTATAAAAATGTGCTTACCCTTTGATCCAGCAATAGCACTTCTAGGGCTGTATCCCAAAGAGATCATGAAAATGGGAAAAAGGACCCACATGTACAAAAATATTTGTAGCAGCTCTTTTTGTGGTGGCAAAGAATTGGAAATTGAGAGGATGCCCATTGATTGGGGAATGGCTGAACAAGTCATGGTATATGAATGTAATGTAATACTATTGTTCCCTAAGAAATGATGAGCAGAGAGACTTCAGAAAAACCTGGAAAGATTTGTATGGTCTGATGCTGAGTGAAGCAAGCAGAACCAGAAGAATGTTGTACACAATAACAGCCACATTGTGTGATGACTAATATTGTTAAACTTAACCCTTCTCAGCAATACAAGGCTCTAAGATATCTCCAAAGGCATCATGATGGAAAATGTTTTTCACAAAGAAGAAAGAACTTTGGAGTTTGAATGCAGATCAAAGCATACTGTTTGCTATGTTTTTCTTCTGTTGTGTTTTGTTTCCTCTTTTTGGTGGTTCCTCCTATTGGTTCTAATTCTTACTTACAACATCACTAATGTGAAAATATATTTAATAAGAATGCATATGTATAGTCTAAATCAGATTGCCTGCCATCTTGGGGAGGGAGGTAGGAAGGAAGGGGAAAAAAAATTTAAAACTCAAAAGCTTATAGAAGTGATTGTTGATAATTCAAACTAAATTAACTAAAAATAAAAGAAGAAATGCATATATTGTGGCCATACCTAAAATCTGAAGTGAGTGAACAAGTACATAACAACATAAACAGAGAGAATGAGTCTTGTTAGAAAGAATTAACATGGAGAAAAGGATGCTCAAGGTGCAAATCTAGAAGAGAATAATGACTCCAAAACAGCTACAAGCAAAACCTCAAAGAAAAAGAAAACACAACTTGAGCACAAATAACTATAATTCCTGGAAGATATAAGTCAAGAATTTTTAAAATAAATTAAATAAGAAGACTACATGAAATATTTAAATAAAAAATAACCGATAGCTTTGAGGGAAAGAATTAGAAATAGGAAAATGATAAAATGAAACTTAAAACAGTTTAAATATCCGCATTTTGAATAAGAAAGCAAAAACCAAAACAAAATAGAGATGATTTTTTAAAAATACAGATGACATCTGAAAGACTTTAGAAAGTGTTGTTTAGTCATTTTTCAATCATGTCTGACCTCCTTGTTATCCCATTCAGTGTTTTCTTGGCAAAGATACTGGAGTGGTTTGCCATTTTCTTCTCCAGCTCATTTTACATATTAAAAAAAAAAGTTGAGGCAAAGAGAATTAAGTGACTTGTCCAGCGTCACACAGCTAATAAGTGTGTGAGGCTGAATTTGAACTCATAAAGATGAGTCTTCTTGGCTCTTGGCCCAGCACTGGATCCACTGTGCCATCTAACTTTTCCAATTGTAGAAATAAAGAAACTTTTAAAAATCAAAAGTCTTAATAATTTCAAATAAAATTAAGAACTGTCTTTTTGAAAGGACAGATGAAATTGGTAAACTCTTAACTAATGTTATTTTTAAAGGGATAACAAAGACAAATTGCCAATACAAACATGATTTAGGTGAATTCACAATGGAAAAGTAATAATTAAAAAAGATTGTTAGAAAGTACTATGCACAAATATGTGTCAGTATAGCTAAGATTTTGAGGGAAAAGAATGTATTAATATCAACCAAAATATAAAATATTCCAACTAATCAAAGAATAAATAAAAATTTGAATAACAAACCTCAGGAAATATGCTTTTGGAAATTAACTGGTAAATAAAAAAAATATTTCACATACCTAGTGAATTTGATCAAAAATAGAGATCACTGGGGTGGCTAGGTTGCACAGTGGATAGAGCACTGGCCCTAGAGTCTGGAGGACCTGAGTTTAAATCACCTCAGACACATAATAACCACTAGCTGTGTGACTTTGGGCAAGTCACTTAACCCTCATTGCCTCACCAAAAAAAAAATAGAGATCAGTGAAATTAATACTTATATATTTGAATAGGAAAAATGTCAAAATATGTGGGAAATTTTGGAAAATAATATTTGAAGAAGCAAAAGATATAAAAATACAGGCAAGGATGCTACCCTGAAAAGCTGAGTATAATTCTACTGGGGAGAAAATGGATCTTTAACGTAATAGGGGATTTTCAATCATTCCTCATGAAAAGACCATAGTTGTGGAAATTTGAAATACAAACTCCCAAGTCCAGAGAAATCTATAAAGTTAAATGTATTTGAACAATTTAAACAGAACTGTGTGATGATGTATTGCTAATATTCTAGTAGATGGAGAAGAAATCAGTGTCTCTTCAGAACCTTAATGACAAAAACAAACAAAGATCACACTGAGGAAAGAAATAAGAAAAAGAGAAATCTTGTGTGTCTATTGGTTCTGTTTTGAGGATAAGATAAAAGGAATGCAAAGTAAATGTAGGGATACACTAGTATTTAAGAGGTGGATGCTAGAGGAGGGGAGGACCTCTACTTTCCATAGTTACTTTGAGAAAAAATATGCAAAGATGGAGGCAAATGGAGGAAGCCAATATTGAATGAAACTTACTATCTGTGAAATAAACATTGGTAAGCCCAGTAACAAAGCCCATTAGTATGGGATTCTGTCCTGATTGGTGTCCTGGCCTGTATCAGGGTAAGGGCAGTGCTGGTGAAATCTGGTAAGAGCAAAGAGTTTGAGTTATGTTGAATCTCTTAGCTGCTTTGAGATTCTTTAAACTCTGGGAATGAACAGACATGAGAGGAACTGGCTGAAGGAAAGGAAAGAATAGAGGAGGAGGGAAGATAGGTGGATGCAAGATGAGGAGGCAAAAGGATTGGAAGGGAAGAAGAGGAAGGGTGTCTTTAAACACTTCTTAAACAATTAAGAACTATTTGAAAGGGTATATGTTCAGGTATATTAATTTGGTGGAACATAATTTCAAAATATGAAATTATGAAAGAGATAATTTCAGAGAATCCTGGGCAGTAGAAAATGATACAGAGAAAAGCATGCAGAATAAGGGGAAAATATATTGAAAAGATAATCATATAATGAAGAAAAAATAAAAACAAAAACTTTGGAAGACTTAAGAATTCTGTTGAAAATGACCAACGAGGTTACCAGAGAACCTGTGATAAAGCATGTTACTCACTTCCTGAAAGAAAGAGAGTGGAAACAAACTGTGGAAAAACTCATTGTCATTATGTTTGCTACATAGATTCATTTTGATTGTCTGCTTAATTAATTATTCCATTTTTTTCTTCTTATTTTGTTACTCATCTTTCAAGTGATTGGTGTAAGGGTATAGAGGCTGATTAGCAATGGTGAAGGTAAATAAAAGTGCCATTTGAAAATATGAAAATATTCATTTATAAGAACATAAGGAAACAGAAATGCAGGTTAGTTTAAAATTAACATATAGAATTTATTGCAGATTATAAAAATAAGTTATATATAATGGAGATTTGTAATTTTCATGTAGAATCCTCTTGTGCTCTGTTGTTGTGGAAATGAACATTTTTTGGTGTTTCATATAGAATCTTTTTTATTAATAAATTTATTTTTAGTTTTCAACAAGATTTTGAGTTCCAAATATTCTCCCCTTCTTTCCCCTCCCCC
Source organism: Vombatus ursinus (assembly GCF_900497805.2). Classification (NCBI taxonomy): domain Eukaryota; kingdom Metazoa; phylum Chordata; class Mammalia; order Diprotodontia; family Vombatidae; genus Vombatus; species Vombatus ursinus. The sequence continues at coordinate 14,826,027 of NW_020954585.1, forward strand.
ACCCCAAGATACCATGCATTCTGAATACTTCTTCCCCAAATCTGCCCTTCCTTCTATCACACCCCCTTCCCTTTCCCTTATGTCCTTCCCCTTCTATTTTCCTGTAGGGCAGGATAGATTTCTATATCTTTTTTGACTGTATATATTATTTCCCAGTTGCATATAAAACCAATTCTTAACATTCATTTTTAAAACTTTGAGTTCCAAATTCTCTCCCTTCCTCCCTTCCCACCCACCCTCATTGAGAAGGCAAGCAGGGGCAGCTAGGTGGTGCAGTGGATAGAGTACCAACCCTGGAGTCAGGATGACCTGAGTTCAAAGCCAGTCTCAGACCCATAATGCTTTCTAGCTGTGTGACTCTGGGCAAGTCACTTAATCCCAATTGCCTCACCAAAAAAAAAAAAAAAATAAGGAGAGAGAGAGAGAGAGAGAGAGAGAGAGAGAAGGCAAGCAATTCATTATAGGTTATACATGTGTAGTCATGTAAAACCCTTCCATAATAGTCATGTTGTGAAAGACTAACTATATTTCCTTCAATCCTATCCCACCCCCAGTTTTTCTATTCTCTCCTTTGATTCTGTTCCTCCTCAAAAGTGTTTGTTCTGATTATACTATCCCTCAATCTGCTCTCCCTTCTATCATTTCCCCTTTTTATCCCCTTCCCCCCTATTTTCCTGTAGAGTAAGATAAATTTCTACACACAATTTGCTGTGTATTTTATTTCTTAAATCAAATACAATGACAGTAAGATTCACTCATTCTTTCTCACCTTCACCCTCTTCCCCTCCACTGTAAAAGCTTTTGACTTGGCTTTTTTATGTGAGATAATTTATCCCATTCTACCTCTTTCTTTCACCTTCTCCCAGTACAATCCTCTCTCACCCCTTATTTTTATTTTTAAATATCATACCTTCATATTCTGTTCTCTCTGTCTCTCTCTCTCTATATGTATGATATATATGTGTATATGTATGTATGTATATATGGGTATGTGTATATATGTATATGTATATGTATATACATATACATATATACAAATACATATACATATATTCCTTCTGTGCCCTGTGTGTGTGTGAGTGTGTGTGTTTGTTTGTTTATGTATTTCCTCCAATGATCCTAATACTGAGAAAGGTCTCATGAGTTACAAATATCATCTTTCCATGTAGGAATGTAAACAGTTCAACTTTAATAAGTCCCTTAGGATTTCTCTTTCCTGTTTACCTTTTCATGCTTCTGTTGAATTTTGTATTTGAAAGTCAAATTTTTTATTCAGCTCTGGTCTTTTCATTAAGAGTGCATGAAAGTCCTCTATTTCATTGAATTTCCATTTTTTCCCTTAAAGGATCATACTCAGTTTTGCTGAGTAGATGATTCTTGGTTTTAATCCTGGATCCTTTGACCTCTGGAATATCATATGCCAAGCCCTCTGATCCCTTATGTAGAAGTTGCTAAATTTTTCATTATCCTGATTCTGTTTCCATAATACTTGCATTATTTCATTCTGGCTGCTTGCAATATTTTCTCTTTGACCTGGGAACTCTAGAATTTGTCTACAATATTCCTAGGAGTTTTCATTTTGAGTTCTCTTTCAGGAGGTGATTGGGGGATTCTTTCCATTTCTATTTTGCCCTCTGGTTCTAGAACATCAAGGCAGTTTTCCTCAATATTTTCTTGAAAGATGATATCTAGGCTCTTTTTTGAACATGGTTTTCAGGTAGTCCAATAATTTTTAAAATGATCTCTCCTGTATCTATTTTCCAGGTCAATTGTTTTTCCAATGAGACATTTAACATTGTATTCTACTTTTTTTTCATTCTTTTGGTTTTGTTTTATAATTTCTTGATTTCTCATACAGTCATTAGCTTTCATTTGCTCCATTCTAATTTTTGAGGAATTATTTTCTTCAGTGAGCTTTTTGCCAGTTCTACTTTTTAAGGCATTCTTCTCCTCATTGGCTTTTTGGATATCTTTTGCCATTTAGATTAGTCTATTTTTAATAGTCTGTTTTCTTCTTCTGGTTGTATGTTTTGATCTTCTTTATCACCAAAGTAAGATTCTATAGTCTCAGTTTTCTTCTGCTGTTTGCTCATGACCCCAGGTAATATTTTGAGTTTTAAACTCTTTGTTAAGGTAGGGCTCTGCTTCCAATGTGGAGGGTCCAGCTCCTCTCTTACCTCTCACTCCTACAGACCTTTCCACTGCCCTTCTAAGTTATCTTGATGTTTGTGGGTTGAGAAATCTGGAAACTGCCACAGCTACCTGTGATTCAGTTCTCTGCAGCCTCTTCCAGGTTCACTGGCCCAGTCTTTGCCTGTGCAACCCAGCTGAATTATGCTCCTCTCCCAGCCCTGTGCAATAGGTCTTTACTATCAACCATACAGGTTGTCTTGGGCTGGAAATCTGTTTCACTCTGTCTTTTTGTGGGTTTTGCTTCTCTAGAATTTGTTTAGAGTCAGGTATATGAAGTGTACTAGAGTTAGGTATATGAGGGATTTAGGGGAGTGCTCCAGCAAGTCACTGCTTTTACTCTGCCATCTTGGTTCCTCCCCCTCATATAGAGTTTTTTTGTTATGTTTTACATGTGGAAATACTCTTTTTTGGTGTTAATTCACAATCCAAAAGAAAATCTGAAAAGAAAATATATACATGTGTTACTCTTTATACACAATTATTAACAACATAAAATCATATTTAAGTATTTTAACAATGTATTACAGACAGAAGGATCACAGCCAAAGTTACATGTAATTCATTAACATGAAATGATAAGTTCTCTTCTACCTGGAAACATATTCCCACTGCTCAGCTCTCCCTGGATTGTAATCAAAATTTCTGAAGGATTATTTTCAGTAAACCTCCACATAATAAAGAGACCAAATAACAAGATAATTAAGAAATTTGTTAACAGTATAATCACATTTTGGAGGAGCTGTGATGTAGTCAAACAATTTGGAACTATGCTTCTATATTAGGCTATAGAAGTGTGCATACCCTTTTACTCAGCAATACCACTACTAACTCTCTTCCCTCAAAGAGATTGGAGATAAGGAAAAAGGTACACATGCAAAAATCATCATAGTATCTCTTTTTGTAGTTGCAAATAATTGGAAACTGAGGAGATACTCATCAATTGGGGAATAACAAAAACATTATATTATAAAAAATATAATGGAATACTATTGTGCTGTGAGAAATGATGAAAAGAATGGTTTCAGAAAAACCTGAAAAGACTTACATATGAGTCAAATATGAATATATGGTGCAAAGTGAAGCACAATCAGAAGAATGGTCTCAGAGTAACAAAAACATTGTAAAAATAAACAATGTGACTTAGCAATTGATCAATAGTGGTATGATCCCAATGACGATATAATTTATGTTTCTCCCTCCACTAACCTTCACCAATATGTTTTCTAAAATAACTGCTCCCTAAGACTACTAGATTTCCACAATTTGTATTTTATATTTTGTTAATGAACAACACTACTCCACTAAACATTTTATCTCTTCTGTTCTTTGTGAATATCATACCTTTTCAAAATCTTATACTGGTTTTAAGTTCTATCTCACAGGTCTTATAGTCACCTGGGAAATAAAATTTACATCCTTGCATAAATATCACTGTTACCCTATTACGTATATGTTATATATTTGTACATACAGAACTGATATCACATTTTATTGATGTTACTCTTTGGATACTCTCTTTTGTGAATTGTTAGCTTTCTCTTCTTTCTTCTCACTTCGTGTCCCTATTACTATGTTTCCTGGCTTGTCCAATATGTGTTTAGTTCTCTTTCTCTCTCTCAATCTGAAGATCAAGCCCTCTTGCTCAGATTTCCAAGATACCAAGGAAATATATGATTTATCAACCTCATTAGGTCCATTCCATGCTCAGACAAAAAAAAATCATCATTGCTATATTTTAAGTCGTGTTATAAACATCAAAATCTGGATCTCAGGTACTATGTTCTTAACAAATATTCATTCATCAAATCTACTTTTTTTTCCTTCAGGAGGAAGGTCCTATTCAGCAGCAGCTATTATCAGAAAGAAAACCAAACTCATATATCCCCCTTAAGTCTTCAGTTTCTTATCTGAAACTTCATTATCTTAGGAATGTTTAGAAAGCTTGGTTGTCTGTGGCTATATCATTGGTCTCTATGAGAATTATGTGGAATTGCTTGGTGTTGCTTGTTAGATTTGATGAGTCTCAGAAGTCTCTCTACAGTATCCAGCACATATGCTCTAGAAAGGCTATAGGCCTTCATACTGCTTATGTCATGTGGAAAAACAGCCACCTAATAATCCTTATAAGGAAGTCAACAATAACTTATCTCTTTCTCTGACTGCTACTTTATGATCTCTTTCCTGATGATACCTGTGGCTCCATCCTGTCATTCCTTTTGTCAAATAAACTGCATCATCTTGATACAGTCCTTCTTCCCTTTTTTTTAGGAAAAAATAATATCTCAAATATAGTTATAAAGTAGTCAATATTCCTGCTTTTTTTACCCCCTTGATTCTCTGTATTAAATTTGTATACACAAAATTCCTGATACAATTAAGATCCCTTGACACTTAAGATCTTTTAAAGTTCTTCAGTTCTTAAAAAAATACATCATTTTCTTAACAAAATTGAAAGTAAAAATCTATTCCTTGAATCAAATTCACACATTGGTCACATCTGAAAATGTGTTTCACTTTGTACTTCTGTTCTCTCTCTTGTTTGCCAAGATGTGGGAAGCATGATTCATCATTAATGTTCTGACATCAATAGTGGTTATTGTGTTGTTCAGAGTTCTTAAATTCTCAAAGTTTTCCTTTGCATTATTGTGTTTGTCATTCTTGTTGGCAAATCTCATGACTGACTCATGGCTATTTGCTACTTTGGATGAGTATGTTAAGGACTCCAGAGCAAGACTCACATTATGTGTGGCAGGTTCCCATCTTTTCTGGTGATATTAAGTCATTATCTCACTCAGCTGCCTTTGATAGGCAATTATAATCATCCTGCTGAGTCTTAATAGAAATAGGAGCTTCCACATGCTGTCCTCTCTTCTCAAGCAAGAAGTTATCAGCAAGGAGCTATATAATTACATGTAATTACTCACCTCCTTTCTCCTCTGCCTGCTGAAGTTCAGATACTGCTTTATACTTCTTTTTCTAGGATTCACTGTTTCACTTCAAATCAAGGTATACACTTGTAGGAAAGGGTGAAAATATCTTGGAACTTATATTCCAAGATTATGAAGGAATAAAAATCTTAAGAATTATAGACTGTTCATGTCTATTTATTATTAATGAATTATTAAAGATTAGAATCAGAAGAAAATTGATATGTTAAGCACCAAATATCATTGAGAAAAATGAAATACACTATATCTTAACAATCAGGAAACATTTGATTATCTAATTGAGAAGCATTTTAGAATCAATTGGTTGCATGAATTTATATCCTTGTCTAGTTAGATAAAATTTCAATACTGATTCCAAGAAAAGATAAAGGAGACATTGTAGGCAATATCAATATCTCCAAACTAACCTATTAAATTTATTTAAATTAGTTACTGAAATAAGTTTCCTGACAAACTGGAAATGGATAAATGTAACAGAATTGAGTTTGATTTTCTAATTTCTTAGAGAAATTTAATTGACATAAAAACAATCATTTTTACTAACATGATACATAAGATCAGAAACAATCTCAGTAATACAAAAACAAAAACAGACTTGATATCTATCAAAAGCCAAAAGACTTAGTATTTAAGTGTAAATATATTTCATTAAAAAAATGACCAAAGATAAATTAGACAAGGCATATGGACCTGACTACAAATGTATCTCAAACACAGAATGAATGTGAAGATATCTTCACCTGTAGAGAACCTGAGACACTGCTTCTAGGAGATTTTTAATAGCTTGTAAAGGAAGTGTCTTCTATACCCTGTACCAATCAGCTAATGGAGATGAAGTGTTTTTATTGGTTTCAGAGTCATTCAAAAAGGCCCATCAACTTCAGTTTCTTTCATCTTTTCCTCAGTCCTGTTGGGAAAGCTTGGGTATCAGGAAAAGGAGTTGAACTAGCCACTTTGGAAGTTTAAAAGGTCCAGAGAGCTGCTCAAAATACCCTCATGTAAGACTTCTGGTTTGTATTTGACATAGCATTGAGGAGAAAGTAGACACCTTCTGGACTGACCTTTCAGATCCTAGACCAATGACAACTGTAAAAAGGACTAATCCTGCAGAGATGCCACCTCTGGAATTGAATTGGTGAAATCAATACTAGGTAGGTATTGAATGAATTTGAACCTACTCGCTTAAGAGAATGCAATTGTGTAGATTAGAGTATACTCCTGATGTATCAGAGCTTAGAAATGTTTGAACTTTTTTCTTGCTTTATTTTTTTTATAATTAATTAATTTATTTTTAGTTTTCAACATTCACTTCCATAAGATTTTGAGTTTTGATTTTTTTCCCTGACCCTCTCTTCCCCCTTACTCAAGATGGTGTGCAATATGGACATGGGCCATTCAAGCAAAGACTGGGCTACATCAAACCTGGAGCAGGATTCACGGGACTGAATCATATGCAGCCCCAGAATGGCAGCCACAGCAGTGGCAGCTGGGTCTGGAGCTCTTGGCCCATAGATGGTAGGGGTTTTGAGTGGCTTGTGGTTACTCATAGATCAGAGCACAGGCCAGAAGAGGATTCCTGTACAGTTCTCCCTCCTCCAGAGTGAAAGGGGCCTTTCCTGTTAATCCACCAAGCTTCCTGGCCTACAAGACTGTTGTACCCCATCTTTCTGCTGGCTCAGCTGTTCCAGGTTTTCCCTAGGACCATATTTGCTGGGCTATCAGATGTCATTAAGATAGGGAGAGAGTGACTTCTTACTTTGTCATCTTGGCTCCTGGAAGTGGAACTTCTTGCTCTGTTTTCAAACTACATGTCCCCTTATAAACATGCCCTATGTTAAATGGCTAAATAAGACTAAGACATTAGTGAAGGGCTGCTAACAAAAGTATGGAGAACATAGTCCAGCCAGCAGGGACTTAAGTCAAAGGCAGTAAAGAATACTGCCTCAGAATACCTTGAAATGTTTAAAGGTGATGTAGCAGGCCTGACCTCCACAGAGTAGTGCCAGAGTGTACATATTATACACATATACAAAAATTGTGTCATATATGCCAATTTTTTGAAGTGCTGAGAAATCAATTTTCTTTGTATTAAATTCATTTTTTCAACTGCCAAGTCCTGTATGTTCCTGATTGTGACTCCCTGACATTTGAATTCTTTCTGGCTACTTGTAGTATTTTTTTCCTGACATGATAGTTCTGAAATTTGACTATAATATTCCTTGGGGTTTTTATTTTGGGATCTCTTTCCTGAGGTGATCAGTGGAATCTTTCAATACCTATTCTGCCCTCTGGTTCCAGGACATCAGGGCAGTTTTTCTTGACAATTTCTTGAAAGATGCTGTCCAGGTCCTCTTGTTGATTTTGATTTTCAAGTAGTCCAGTGATTCTGATATTGTCTCTCCTGGATCTATTTTCCAGGTCAGTTGTTTTTTGTTTTTTTTTCCCATGAAGCATTTTACATTCTCTTCCATTTTTTTGTGTTTAGATTGATTCTTGATGTCTCACAGAGTCATTCGTTTCCACTTGCTCAGTTCTAACTTTTAAGGTGTCATTTTCCTCAATTAGCTTTTGCACTTTCTTTTCCATTGGCCAATTATACTCTTTAAAGAGTTGTTTCTTTCAGTAGATTTTTGTAAATCCTTTTTCTTTTGGCCAATTCTACTTTTTAAGCAGTTTTCCAAGCTGTTGACCCTTTTCTCCCCCATAATTCTCTTGCATCACTCTCATTGCTTTTCCCAATTTTTCCTCTACCTCTCATGATTTTTAAGTTCCTTTTTGAGGTTCCCATTTTTTCTTTTGGATTTTGCCCATAGGTGTTTTGACATTGTTGTCCTTTTCTGAGTTTGTGTCCTGGTCTTCACTGACACCATAATAGCTTTCTATGGTCAGATTTTTGTTTTGTTTTGTTTTTTGCTTATCTTTTTTTGGGGGGAGGGGAGGCTTTTTCTTTTCTTTTAAATTTGAGCTTTGATTTCAAGGTGGAAGGAACATGGTCTCAGGCTTCTTATGCTAATGGCTACAAACCCTGACTGTTTACTTATTGCTTTGGTCATATTGCCCTGAGGCCATGGGAGACCTTCCTGTCTGATCCTGTGTTGAGGGGATGGGGTGGTGATTGGTTGATGTTGTTAGAGGCTGTACAAGTCTGGCAGCTTACCTGGTGCTGATCTAGGGCCTAGTGGTGGTGTCTGGCATGTGCTCAGGCCCGGGGGAGTGTTTCTGCAATTCCCCATGTCTACACTGAAGCATGAGGCAGTCTGGCCTCTGGAGGCTACCTATTTGTGCAGGGCTACCCTGAAACATGATAAGGTTAGTGTTGGCTAATGGTTGCCTGTTTGTTTGGTCTTTCATAGTTTTGGCATCTACCTCTTTGCCCAAGGCTGTGCTGTAACATGTGGAGTTCTGGCTACTGGAGGATGCCTGCTTGCTTGCCTGGGTCTACAATAAAGCACCTGGTGGTTCTGAGAGCTGGAGTCTGCCAGTTTCCCTGGTTATGCTAAGGCATATGGGGGATTCTGGTGTTGACATTTGCCTGCTTCATCACACTGGAACTCAGGATTCCCAGTGGTTTGCTGTGGTGAGGCTTCAGCTGGCTTGCTGGGATGCTTCCCATCCTGGACTGTGCTGCCCTAGTGAGATGAACCTTTCTTATTGATCCTCCAAGTTTCTTGAACTAAAAGATTGTTTCACCCCATCTTTTTGCTGGTTCTGCTGTTGCAGAACTTGTTCTGGAGCTCTACTTTATGGTTTTTTGGAGATGAGTATTGGAAAGTTGTAACGATTTGCTGCTTACTCTGCCACCTTGGCTTCTTGAAGTTCATTTATTCATATCTTCACATTTAAACAGTTCAGAGTGGTATAGAACAGTTGTGTCAAACTTATATGTGAACAATGGCCACTAAACCATACATAAGGACCCTTGCTGGATGCATAATGACAGTTTTAAGATGCAATATTTCTGTTTTATTATATATTTATATAGACTTAAATATATGCTATACACACATATAAATACACATTTGTTAAATATTACTTAGCAGAATTCTACCTCTGGAAAAAAAATCTTAACACTTAATTCAGACATCATATCATTATTTGTTTCTATCACAATTCTTCTGAGCTCAAGATATGACTAGTTCATAAGAATGTTTTAGCCTACACTCACATGAGAGATGAATTAGTTTTTTTTTTTTTGCATCCTTTCCATTGTCTGAGGTTTCAAAGCTGAAGTCAATAGTTAGTGTGGCTCTTGCTCAAACACCAGCATATTTATCATAAAGTCTATGATGTTGTTCCTGCTGGGATGGTACTATGCAATAGAAATGACTCACTTTGCCTACACTAAGATTTTGATTATGGTCCCAGCATCCCTAACACATTCAACAATGTGCAATAGAAATCTCTTTTTGAGAATAGTAATGTTCTAGACTTCTTGATACTTGCTAAAGCTAGCATTCCCTTAAGTAGCTTGCTCTCAAAGTCTCTGCCTTGGTTAAAATGGATCCTGGTGAGGAAACTCCACATTGAAAATTACTTCTTGTACAACACTCTAGCTACCATCACTTCTCTCTGATCCAGGTTGTGGATGTTTCTGCATACCTGGAAAAAAGGTCAATCACCACAAAGATACAATTTTTCCTTCCTTTTTTCCAGAGATAAAAAATCAATGCAAGCAATTTTCAAAGGTTTTCAATTGCTTTTATTCTACAAATATGTAAAATAAGTTGGAATTGCTTTTTTTTGGTCAAATACAGTAAGAAAGGATTTCATGCGTTTTAGTGGAATCAGTTATTACCTTGGGCCAGTAAAGTCTACTTTTGACTATCTTCAGGTTTAACTTTTGACCCATGTATTCAAAGTTATCATTAAATTACTTCTGGAGGCTAAGCCAAGATGGTGAATAAAGAAAGAACCCAGCCAAGGCATCACACTATTCTCCTACAAATTTTAAAATAAAGTATCAAATAAAATTCTGGAATGGCAGAGACAATAAAATATCAGTGAAAAAATCTTCCAGCCCAAGACAGCTTAGGAGATCAGAAGGAGCAATCTATGACACAGGAGTCAAGGCTGACATGTAGACCACATTATTGAAATGCCAGTGGTGGGACCAGGTGTTGGTATTAGAAGTAGTAGCAGTTTAGGGAGTTCTCAAGAGAGAGACATTAAGGGAACTTGGCAACTGGTTACAAAGAGATTACAGTGGACCCATTTGCTAGCACTGAACATGGAACCAGAAACTATTTGGAAATTTCATTTTTTTTAGGCAATTGGTGTTAAGTGACTTGCCCAGGGTCACACAGCTAGTAAGCGTCAAGTGTTTGGTCTGAGACTGGATTTGAACTCAGCTCCTCCTGACTTCAGGGCTGGTACTCTATCCACTGTGCCACCTAGATGCCCCTGGAAATTTCATTTTCTATACCCCTTTCTGGAGAGGAGTATTTTCAGTCAAGAGAGAGCAAGAGGCACGAGGGGCAAATGTTTGGCAGTTACATTGCCTATGTCCACTTCTGAATCAGTCCAAGGGCAGAGAGGAGCACTTTCATTTAAGACAGAGCAGAAACCCTGAAGGGCAGAATGGATATTGGTCACAAGGGAGCAGGCATCCTGAGGAGCTGTGTTAATTGCAACCCCCAAAATCAGGGACCCTTCCTGGGTAAAGACAAGAGTGTAGACCAGGAAAGCAGTGAATACACCTCTCTCCAGATCACATTACTGTGGAAGCACTGAAAACTGCAAAGACTCCAGAACTAGCTCTGAAAACAGTAATACAAAAAGGTCTGAAGTTTGAGACAGTGTGTCTCCCCCATCTATGGCAGCAACAAAGCCAACTTTAATATAAAGTTCAAAATCAAGAAATAGAGTAGAAACATAAGCAAACAAAACAACAAAGGAAACTTTTCATAAAAGTTACACAGTGACAAGGAAAATAAAGACACAAACTCAGAATAAGACAATAAAATCAAAAGAACTACAAGAAAAGCCTAAAAGAAAAAAAAAGTGATAGACAGTTTGTTTAGACAACAGAGGGAAAGCAGTGACTTGCTTGAGCTCTCCCTCAAACCCCTCCAAATACCTACAAAAATGGCTCTAAACAAATTCTAAAGCAGCAGAACCCACAAAAAGACAGAGTAAAACAATTTTCCAGCCCAAGACAACCTGGATGGCTGATTGGAAAAGTATATTGCCCCAGGTGGGGAGAGGAACACAGTGCGGCATGGGTGCCAAGGTCCCAGTGAACCTGGAGTGGGTCTCAGAGGACTGAATCGCAGGCAGCTATGGTGGTTTTCAGATTTCTTAACCCACAAACACCAAAGACAACTTAGAAGGTCAGTGGGAAAAGTCTGTGACTGCAGTGAGAGAGAGAAGCTAGGTCCAGGGCAGTGGGTGTCTTGTGAGCTTCCGGCCCACAGAATGAGGGAGAATCAAGTGGCTGAGCAGAGGAGGATTGCAAGGATCTCTTTGCAGTGCTGAGGCAGGAATCTCTTGTTTTGCCCATGTTTGGATCTGAGTCACAGGTCTGAGGGGTGGTACTGGAGTGAGGAGGAGCTCTGACCTGGTGGAGCTTCTTGTGGTGGTGGAGAGTAAACACCTCACCCCTCATCATAGCACCTTGGAAGAACTGAAAATTTTCAGGTCCCTAGAAGTATCTCTGAAAACCCCCTAACTTGGGACAGTACATTCTCCACAATGGAAGGAGACTCTTACCTTAACAAAGAGTTTAAAACTCAAGTAATTGGTTGGGATCATGAGTAAGCAGTGCAAAAGAATCAGACTATATTATCTTACTTGGATGACAAAGAAGATCAAAACATACAACCAGAAGAAGAAAACAAAGTCAGACCTCCTACATCCAAAGCCTCCAAGAAAAATGTGAATCAGTCCCAAGTCTTGGAAGAGCTCAAAAGGGATTTTGAGAAGCAAGTAAGAGAAGTGGAGGAAAAACTGGGAAGAGAAATGAGAGTGATGCAAGAAAATCATGAAAAAACAGGTTAACAGCTTGCTAAAGGAGACCAAAAAAATGCTGAAGAAAATAACACCTTAAAAATGGCCTAGGGGCAGCTAGGTGGTGCAGTGGATAGAGCACCTTCCCTGAAGCCAGGAGGACCTGAGTTCAAATCTGGCCTCAGACCAAACACTTGACACTTACTAGCTGTGTGACCCTGGGCAAGTCACTTAACCCCAATTGCCTAAAAACAAAAACAAAAACAAACAAACAAAAAAAATAGCCTAACCCAAATGGCAAAAGAGGTTCAAAAAACCAATGAGGAGAAGAATGCCTTAAAAAGCAAAATTGGCCAAATGGAAAAGGAAGTTCAAAAGATTATTGAAAAAAATACTTCCTTAAAAATTAGAATAGAGCAACTGGAAGCTAGTGACTTTATGAGAAATCAAGACACTGTAAAACAGATCTAAAAAAATGAAAAATTAGAAAACAATGTGAAATATCTCATTGGAAAAACAGCTGACCTGGAAAATAGATTCAGGAGACACAATTTAAAAATTATTGTACTATCTGAAAGCCATGATGAAAACAAGAGCCTAGACATCATCTTTCAAGAAATGATCAAGGAAAACTGCCCTGATATTTTAGAACCAGAGAGCAAAATAGAAATTGAAAGAATCCACCAATCTCCTCCTGAAAGAGATCCCCAAAGGAAAACTCCTAGGAATATTGTAGTCAAATTCCAGAGTTCCCAGGTCAAGGAGAAAATATTACAAGCAGCCAGAAAGAAACAATTCAAGTATTGTGGAAACACAATCAGGATAACACAAGATTTAGTTGCTTCTACATTAAGGGACCACAGGGCATGGAATATAATATTGCAGAAGGCAAAGGAGATAGGATTACAACGAAGACTCACCTACCCAGCAAAACTGAGTATAATCCCTCAGGGGAAAAATGGTCATTCAGTGAAATAGAGGGCTTTCAAGCATTCTTGATGAAAAGACCAGGGCTGAATAGAAAATTTAATTTTCAAATACAAGATTCAAGTGAAACATGAAGAGGTAAACAGGAAAGAGAAATCATAAGAGACTTATTAAAGTTGAACTCTTTACATTCCTGCATGGAAAGATAATGTTTGTAACTCATGAGACCTTTGTCAGTATTAGAGTAGTTGGAGGGAAAAATTATATGTATGTATGTATGTATGTCTATATATACATCTATATTATAGATATATAAATAAATATATATATATATATATATAGAGAGAGAGAGAGAGAGAGAGAGAGAGAGAGAGTTGAAGATGAAGGGGTCATATCTGGAGAATAAAATTAAGGGTGAGAGAAGATTATACTAGGAGAAGAAGAAAGGGAGAGGTAGAATGGGGTAAATTATCTCATAAAAAAAACAGAAAAAAGGCTCTTACAGTGGAGGGGAAATGGGGGAAGGTGAGAGGGAATGAGTGAATATTATTCTCATAGGATTTGACTTAAGAAGGAAATAACATACACACTCAATTGGGTATGGAAATCTGTCTTACCCTACAGGAAAATTGGGTAGGGGGAAGGGGACAACAGAGTAGGGGGATGATACAGAGGAGGGCAGATTGGGAAAGGGGGTAATCAGAAGCAAATACTTCTGAGGAGGGACAGGGTCAAAAGAAAGTATAGAATAAATGGTGGATGTGGGATAGGATTAAGGGAAATAGAGTTAGTTTTTCACAGCATGTCTACTATGGAAGTGTTTTGCATAACTGCACATGTTTAGCCTATATTGAGTTGCTTGCCTTTTCAATGAGGGTGGGTGGGGAGGGAGGAATGGAAAAAATTTGGAACCCAAAGGTTTAAAAACACATTTAAAAAATGTTTTCACATGCAAGTGAGAAATAAGAAGTACAAGAAATGGGGTACAGAAATCTATCCTGCCCTACAAAAAAATAGAAGGGTAAGGGTGTGAGAGAAGGGGGGAGAGATAGAAGGGAGGGCAGACTATGGGAATGAGTATTCAGAATGCATGCCTTCTTGGGTTGAGGGGAGGGGTGAGATGGGGTGAAAATTTGGAACTCAAAATCTTGTGGAAGTAAATGTTGAAATCTAAAAATAAATAAATTTATTAATTTAAAAAAAGAAGAAAAATGAATTGCATAAAAGCCCAAGAAAATTTCTGAAAGAACAAAAAAAATGATTTTCAAAATCAGAGTAATAGAGGAAAAATTAAATAGAAAATAAGAACAAAGAAAGAAAATTAATAAAAAGAAAATTAACAGGTTGGTAAAAAAAAAAAGACTCAAAAATACTGAAAAAAAAGCTTAAAAAACCAGAATGGGCCAAATTGAAAAAGAGGGATAAAAATTCAGTGATCAAAATAAATCTTTTAAAAGAATTGGAAAAAAAGGAAAAAGAGGTACAAAAGGTCTCTGAAGAAAATAATTCTTTAAAATTTATAATTGAGTCAATGGAAGCTAATGACTCCATAAGACATCAACAAACAATGGTTGTAGTCCTTCATTATCAAAAGGCACAAAATGACATCACTATTTTGGGGTAAAGATACAGTGTGTCTGACTGTGGCTGATCAGCTAATTTGAGCTTGGAAGGTTCTACCCCAGGTCAGGCACAAATAGTCCATATGAAATTTTGAAGGGGAGATGTCTCTAAATTTGTGCATTTCATGTTTCATTTGATCTACTGCAATTCTGCTTTCTATCATAGAACACAACACCTTCTTTGATGCAGGCACACCATTCTGGAAAAACCTGTGCCAGAGTTGTCTATGTCTTACAATTGATTCCAAAGTTCTTCTGAGAGAACCTGAGAGTGTCCTTGTATACTTTTTCTTACCTCCATGAAAGTGCTTGCCTTATGTGAGTTCTCTGCAAAATAGTGTGTTAGGCAAACATGAGTTTGGCATTCTAACAACATAGCTGGACCATCTGAGCTATGTTCTTTGCAGTAGAGTCTTACTGCTTAACAGTTCAGCTTTACTCTGGTAAGAATCTTGCTGGCAATGACTGGGAGACCCTCCTCATCTCCTCCCCCAGATGGTCACAGGACAATCTATTTCCTTTTTTGTTATAGAGATGGACAATAGGGGTACCCATGAACTCCTGGAAGGAGGGGGTAACCTCTTTGTCATATAAGTTGGAAGATTTCAGTCTGATTCTGTATAAGCAGTGGACCACCTGCCTTGTACATTTCAACTAGAATGGAATCATAAGAGGAACCTAATGACATTCATAATCTCTTCTTCAGTTGGAAATTAGTCTAGAGGGGGATTAACTTTAACTTGAGGTATATGTTCAATGGCTTTAGCATTGGTTGATGACAGTCTGTTGAGAACACTGTGAGGTGTTCAGCCTATCTCTCCAGGATCATGTCCATATCATTAATCAATGTGGCTCTATCAGTACTAGCTAGTTGACATGCACCATAGATCTTTAGAACATAAATAACATTCAGGACATCATAAAAATGCTTTGGATAATTACTATTAGTATAAAACAATTTCAACTGCCTTCTTACTGAGCCAAGACTTTTGCATCACTCTACACTTTGCTTGCATTCTACTTCTGATAGAGTTAAACATTGCCTTCTTAGAGACAGACTAACTATCCTTCTGGTAAAATCTGTGGAGTTCTCCTTTGGAAGATCACTGAAGATAATAATTTCTTAAAATTTAGAATTCAGAAAATCAAAGTTAATGACTCCATGAGGCAACAAGAAAAAATAAAACAAAGTCAAAAGAATAAAAAAAAGATAAAAGAAAAAATATATTTCATTGGTAAAACAACTGACCTGAAAAAATAGATTTAGAAGAGATCATTTAAGAATTATTGGACTACCTGAAAGACACGATTGAAGAAAGAACCTAGACGTCATATTTCAAGAATTTTTTCAAGAAAATTGTCCTGACATTGTAGAACCAGAGAGTAAAATAGAAATTGAAAGAATCCACTGATCATAACCTGAAAATGATCCCCAAATGAAAAATCCCAAGAATATTATAGCCAAATCCCATAATTACCAGGTCAAATACAAAATGCTTTAAGTAATCAGAAAACAAACAAACAAACATTCAAGTACTTTGCAGCCCAATCTGGATATTACAAAATTAACAGCTACCACGTTAAAGGAGTAAAGGAATTGGGATATGATAGTTTATAATGGAGAAAAAATGACAAAAACAAAACAAAACAAAACAAAACAAAACAAAACAACAACAACAACAAAACTGGGATTACATCCAAGAATAACCTACCCAGAAAAACTGAGTATAATTGTTCAAAGAACAAAATGGATATTTAATAAAATAGAGGGCTTTGAAATATCCCTGATGAAAAGACCAGAGCTGACTAAAAAATAAGACTTAAAATACAAGACTAGGGGCAGCTAGGTGGCAGAGTGGATAGAGCTTTGGCCCTGAAGTAAGGAAGACCTGAGTCCAAATCCAGCCTCAGACCAAACACTCAACACTTACTAGCTGTGTGACCCTGGGAAAGTTACTTAACCCAGATTTCCTAAAAAAACAAAAACAAAAACAAAAAAAAACCCAAAAAACAAAAAACAAAGAAAAAAAAACAAGACTTAAGAGAAGCATAAAAAAGTAAACAAAAAGAGAAATTATAAGGCTCTTAATAAGGTAAAACTTTACTTTTCAATATGAGAAGATGGTACATATAACTTCTAACAACTTTATATTTCTTAGGGAAGTAAAAAGAATTGTATATGGGAAGAAGGAATAAGAGTGAGTCAAGGTGTGTGGGGCTGGCAATGCTTGAAACTCACTCACATTTAAATTGATTCAAAGAGGGACTACACACACACACACACACACACACACACACACACACACACACACACA